>NW_023425540.1:46024785-46149785 GCF_014108245.1 Pipistrellus kuhlii | reverse complement strand
GCTTTTAGATAGATATGAACATTTGGGAAGAAAGGAATATTCTTCCTTTGAGGTCCATCTAGTTCTAAGAGTAAATCAAAGTGCCCGTGAATATATTTAATGGATAATTTGTAGAATTTAGGGAAGTATCACAGGGTGATTTTGAAGCATTTAGACTGACACTTGCAAACTGGCAATACTAACCAAACTGGAACTTTAGCTGCCCATGAATGGCATAAATTAAAAGTCACTGTTACTTTGAAAGAGACATAATTTCCCCCCACTCAGTAATACTTGAAATCTTAGCAGGCTAATCAGGCCCCTAAAATGATTGAAATTTGCAGTAGCCCAACATTTAAGGCCTTTAAAAATGTTACCAAAATTTAACTTTACTCTCACCTTTTCCCAAAGCAAACTGTATACTCCAGCTAAACTACCCTTACCCTGCACACCCCAGCCATGTAATCCAGGGCCTCACCCATTTGGTGTCCAGGATGCTCTCTCTGTGTTGTCTCCCCTACACTGTATTACTGTGCCAAATTCTATTGATATTCCACTATCTCTCTCAGTAGGATGTCCATAATGCCACTCTCCTTGTCCATTTCACAATTTTCTCTCTTTTTTTTTAATATCTAAAAATTATGTGATCTCTTGAAATAAAGTAGCAATTAGATGCTTTTAATATTTATTTTTGGCATTCTTATTTAATTTGTATAAATATTGTTTTAATAACAAAATGAGTTATAAGTGATGACAGGGATCACATATTAATTGCCATGGCTTCTATCACTAGTGTGCTACAATGCTATGCACATTCATAGGTACTTTAAAATTATTGAATGAATTAATTCAAGAATTTGGAAAATTTGGGGAAAATGTAAGGGTGTCAGTGTTTATATAAAATTAGTGAACATTTATATGGTGAAAATTATTAAGAAAAAACACCAAAATGTTATACAACTAAATCCAAACACTTTTGTAAGTTTTTACATTAAGTCCATCCATGACTCAAAAGCACCAACTTGTTTTCATTTGAAACAGTGGCATAAATTAAATAACTCAAAGTGAAAACATAGTCTACAAATACTACCAATGACATAAAGCCAGGAAGATGTAAATCAAAAGCTAATATAATGTGCTATGCTACATAGTTGGTATCTGGAGAAAAAAAGAAAAGCAAGAATTCTTGAGGAAATCACAAAATAGATTTATCAAAAGATGTTGTTAAAATGGAAAGAGAGAAATAAATCTTGGGGTGAAAAGGATTAAAACTAAAGGTATGTGCCACAGTTAGAGTTAACATATTCCTTATGGAATTTAGTCTGGACTGTAGAAAGGCAAATAACTTGTGTAGAAAACAATGCCCATCAGTTTTCTTCAATCAACTAAGCAGGTATAATTTAAAGGCATCCAATTATTCATTTGACATTTCCTTTACATTAGTAACCCAATCGCTAAGAATATATTTTTATTATAAAGTACTTGTTAATACTATCAGCCCACTCTACTTTTTCCTCTAACTATTGACATCAGAAAGCATTTCCTTTTCAATTAACTGAAGTCATTAAATCTTTCTGCATTTAAACTGCAAGTAGAATCGGATATATTGGGCTTCAGATAAAAAATAAAGACAGATCTAACATGAGAAATTACATATATTTTAATTCTGCACATTTATCTTAACCCTTTTTATATAATCCCTTAATTTAAAGCTATTTAATTTTATATGTAATGCCTAGCAATCCTATCTAATAAAAGAATAATATGCAAATTAACCATCACTCTTGCCACACCAACAAGCCATGCCCACAAACCAACCAGGAGCAAGTATTCAAATTAACCCAACCAAGATGGCTGCAGCCATGGAGCAAGCAGGAAGCTTGGGCTTCCCCAGCAATGGAGGAAGCCAAGCTTTCTGCACACCCTGGCAGGCCTAGGCCTCCACTCAAGGCTACAAAGTTTCAATTATAGAAGATAAACAAATCCAAGACCCCAGGGCCTCCACTTGGGTTGCCAGGGGGCGTGGCCAGCCTGCACACCACCACAGGCCTATTGCCCAGCCATCCCATGTCCCAAGGGAACCCCCACCCTCATCTGGGACACCATTCAGGGCAAACCAGCTTGCCCTCACTCATGCACCATGCCTCTATCCTACCTAATAAAAGAGTAATATGCAAATTGACCATCACTTCAACACACAAAAGGGCTGCCCTTATGTGGTCAAAGATCCTGCCTCCATGTGGACACAATATGGCTGCCACAAGTTGGCCAGCAGGGGACGGCAGTTGGGATGGACCAGGCCTGCAAGGAAGGGCAGTTGGGGTGATCAGGATTGCAGGAGATGGCAGTTAGGGGCAACCAGGTTGGCAGGGGAGGGCAGTTAGGGGTAACCAAGCTAGCAGGGGAGGGCAGTTGGTGGTGGGGGTGGAACCAGGCCTGCAGGGGAGGACAGTTAGGAGAAACCAGGCCTACAGGGGATGACAGTTGGGGGGAACCTGCAAGGGAGGACAGTTGGAGGGGACCAGGCTTACAGGGGAGGGCAGTTGGGGGTGACCACACCTGCAGGGGAGGGCAATTAGAGGCGACCAGGCCAGCCAGCAGGAGAGGGCAGTTAGGGGTGAACAGGCTAGCAGGGGAGGGCAGTAAGGGGCAATCGGACTGGCAGGGGTGCAGTTAGGCATCAATCAGGTTGGCAGGGAAGTTGTTAGGGGCAATCAGGCAGGCAGAGGTGGTTAGGAGCAATCAGGCAGACAGGCAAGCAGGCAAGCAGCAAGCAGTTAGGAGCCAGCAGTCCTGGATTGTGAGAGGGATCCCAGATTGGAGAGGATGCAGGCTGGGCTGAAGGACATACATCCCTGTCCCCTGTGCACGAATTTCATGCAAAGGCCTCTAGTCTCTCTCTCTCTCTCTCTCTTTCTCTCTCTCTCTCTCTCTCTCTCTCTCTCTCTCTCTCTCTCTCTCTCTCTCTCTCTCTCTCTCTCTCTCTCAATATATAAAAGCGTAAGTGAATGTTATGACCAAATGATTGGAATGGCCAGTTGGACAGTCACTATGATGCGCACTGACCACCAGGGGCCAGATTTTTAACACAGGAGCTTCCCCCCTGGTGGTCAGTGCGCTCCCACAGTGGGAACACTGCACAGCCAGAAGCTAGGCTTATATAATAGCAGTGGCACCCTGCCCCAGCTTGGGCTCTTCCCCAGCCACCTACTGCTTAGCGCACTGCTGCATCCCTCATAGCCCCTAAGCCTGCAGTTACACTGTCTGGAGAATGGTTGAAACACAGACAGCCAGAGTAACCAGGATGAGCCTGATATCTGCCAGGCTCCTGGAACTCTGCCTCAGGCATCGAGATCAAGTTTCATCCCTTACCAATTGCCCTGGACCTACAGAGGAAGGCAGCAATATAAGAGTGGCCACAAGTTGGTGACTGACAATAGGGGTAAAAGTCAAAGAGAGATGGACCTTAGGGTTGGGGCCTGGGCAACAGAACACTCCTACCCCCCAAGATCCCCAACTTTGTATTGTTCACCTCGGAGTGTCTCTTATCCAGATCCAAGTGGTGAAAAGCATCCAGCATGGCCCAAGGCATTCACTGGGGACCTCCTGGCCAGCAAGGTGTGATCTTGGCCACAGAAGGGACGTTTGGAAACACTTTTTCAGCAAACCTCAGGGAGGAGGACAGACTCCTCAGGCGACTTCCTGGCAGCTCATGGGGATGTGGATACTCCCCAGGCACATGGGTGTGGGCTCCCGATTTCCTTTCAATGTGGATGAATCCGTGCACCAGGCCATTCATCTTAATATATTTTCTGAAGTAGATTTGCTTTATTACTCTGACAGAATTATTGCATGCCTTTACTTCTTCTGTTAAAATTTGAATTCTTCCACCCCTTTTCATGATGACTTTGCTTTAGTTCCACTGACAAAAACAACAACAACAACAACAAACCACTTTTACTTCTGGTCCAGATGAAAAAACCAAACCAAAACAAAAACAAACAAACAAACAAAAAAACAGGGACCAGGTTTATCCTCTTGAACCAAATAACCGAAAAACAAACAAAATGTTAAAAAGACAATGGAAATCAAGAAAGAAAGCACAGTGATTCCTGAGAGAAGGGAAATCAATGTGTTAAGCTCTATTATTGCTAGTTTACTGTCTTAAGAGAGATTCCAGCTTGTGGTACAGGGAGGAGAACACAAAGGGAAAGCCAGCAAACTTCCTGCATCGAGGAAACAGAGTTGAGAGACTGGGGAGATGAAGGCAGGTAGATGTCACAAGTCAGAGTTCTAGAGAAGGGAGATGAGAAAGGAGATCTGCATGAAGAAAGAGCCACAGAAACCTTCAGAAAATAGCAAAGTAATGATCAGAACCTGCATATTGAAGAAACCACTCAAGGCCGAAGTAAGAGCTATCTGTGAAGATGAAAGGGAACAGTGCCAAGGCTCACACATAGTCCAGAATGATGTCTGTTTTCACCTGCTAGATAGGAAAAACTCATAATTCATGTGGCACTAGGTAGAGTCCTTAAAAAGGTCTTGCCTCAGTGCTGGAAATAATTAGTCCTAGACTAAGGAACTATTCCATATCTCCCTTGAAAAACTACAATAAAAGACTTTAAATAATCAAAATGTTGCCGAAACCGGTTTGGCTCAGTGGATAGAGCATCAGCCTGCAGACTGAAAGATCCCAGGTTCAATTCCGGTCAAAGGTATGTACCTTGGTTGCGGGCACATCCCCAGTAGGGGGTGTGCAAGAGGCAGCTGATCAATGATTCTCTCTCATCGATGTTTCTAACTTTCTATCCCTCTCTCTTCCTCTCTGTAAAAAATCAATAAAATATATTTTAAAAAAATAATCAAAGTGTTTTCAAGTAACTTAATTTGTTCCAAAGAAAAACAAGGGTATTTATAGGAATATTAAATCTCCAGCATTTAACAAGGTAAAATTCACAATGTCATCTCAATAAATGAAGAAAAAACACTTAACAAAATCCAATACCCATTTATGATAAAAAACAAAGCAAACTGGAATTCAAAGGGAATTTTTTCAACCTGGAAAAGGGCTTCTACAAAAGACAATATCTTATATTTTCCCCTAAGGAAAAGAAGACATGGATCGGCAGGCTTCACTTCTTCTGAATATAGGCTGGGGTTCTAGAATGTAAATTCAGATAAGAAAAATAGAAGGCATCCATATTAGAAAAGAAAAAGTAAAACTTAGATGACATTAGTATCTAAGTAGAAAATGGCTAGAAGAACTAACAAGTGAGTTTGTCAATATTGCCGAATATGGAATAAATATTAAAAAAAAATCAATCAGCAATGACTAATCAAAATTTGAAATTAAAAAAACAATGCCATAAAATAATTCTAATTTTTCTCCATGCTAGACCTCATTTAATGTGCTTCAGCCATACTGATTTATTCTCTATTTCTTAAACCACCAAGTTTATTATGGCTTTAATTTTTTGTACTTGCTTTTCTCTGTCAAAAGCACTTTTTTGCTGTATCTGCTCATTACTTATTATTACATTATTTGGATCTCAGAAGAAATATCATCTCCAATGACAAATTTTCTCTGATCTCCCTATCTAAGACAGCCACCACAACCATTTCCAGTCACTTCCTAGTGCCTCTGAATTATTTTCCTCAGAACTCAATCACTGTATTCATTTGTTTATTTTTGTCTCTCCTACAAAATGGCAAGCTCCATGAGAGTAGAGATTTCATAATTTTCTTCACTGCTTATATTTTTTCATCTAGAACAATGTTTCAAAGACAATAAGCACTCAAAAAATAACAAGTATGTATTGATTGTTGTTAAATGAATCAATGAATATTCATTGTGTATCATGTAGGAGGTATACTTAAAGATGAACTATTTTATCTAAAAGTATTAGTCCATTACAAAAGAGGTTTTGATTCCTATCTTGACAAGTTTCTAAAAACAGTTCTCCAGAATATAAGTATACAGTTATTACTTGTCTCTATGATATCTATATATATAAAAGCCTAAGCAACCATTTGACCAATTGACGGATTACTATGACACACACTGACCACCAGGGGGAAGATGCTCAATGCAGGAACTGCCCCCTGGTGGCAAGGCACTCCAACAGCAGGAGTGCTGCTCAGCTGTTCAGTGGGTACCATATGCAGGGCTCACGTCTAGTGAGCACAACTGTGGCAGCATGAGCCTCTCCTGTGCACACTCCCCCTGTGCGCTCCTCCTCCATCTGGACGGGGACAAGGGTCAGGACCAGCATCAGGACTGACCAGTTTGCAGCTGCTTCTTGATCATAGGCATGTCGGTATCACCCTAGGAAGGGCATGCGGAGTCCACAGCAGAACAGTAGCAAGCCTACTGAGCGGCAGTGGCTACAGGCACAGTGGGGCCAGGATAAGCGGGAGTGACATGGTGTCCAGCACAGACTCAGGCTCCTCCCTGGCCTCCTGCCACTTCTCACACTACTACATCCCTTGGGGGATGTTGGACTGCTGGTTTCATCCCAATTCCCACAGGCCATGCAGAGGGACCTCACCAGGACATGAATCTTCTAATCCTTCCTGAGAGTTGTCTAATGGCAATAGTGAGGTAGGAATAGTGGGCTCCAGGAGATGTAAGGCAACTGGCTGTACACTGTGTGCATGCCGTTGCCTTACATATGTTATCCCAAGTATTCAAAAATGCAATAATAACTATTGCCATTTCTATTTTGCTGATGGAGAAATTGAGTCTAAGTAAAGATAATTAACTGACCCAATAGAATAAAGTGTAGTACATACCTAGGCCAGTTTTGAGGTTGATCAGATCTGAATTTTGCCTGGGAAGTTTCTATTATACTGCTTAGGATTTAAGAGACAGAATGTTAGGTGAATAAAGCTCTACATCTTTAGAAGTAGTTTGTTTTTACTTATTCTTCTATTCTTATGCCTTTCTCTCTCTCTCTTTTTTTTTTTTCCTGTTCTCTCACTTTCTTTTCCTGAGTCATTCAAGAAATAAATGGTTGCCCAATAAAGACCATTAGAAAAATTTTATTGGTTAACTTGACCAAAGTTTTCACTGATTCATATTTTTCTAAGTAGAACCAATACAGGACCATAAAGACCTAGGTGACTGTGTTGGTTAGAGACTTTGTGCTAAGAAAAGCAAAGACTCTGATTTATTATTATTTTACACAAAACATTTCCTGTGTTTTACTTATGGCCTGCTGCATTTATATAATCATGTCATCAATACATGCAACTTCTGGAAAACAATCCCATGGAGTAGGAGATGGGGAATGGCTCAGAGCTACTTATCTTTAAGAGATTTCATTAGCGTAATCCTTTTTGGCAAAATACTTTATAGTCTATGTGCTGAATACCACTTTGAAAACTGGACACTTTTTTGTTTATATTGTTTTCTATGTAACACACACTCACTAATGTAATAATCTTTCCATACTCCCATCCCCACAAAGGTGAAATTACCATCTTATTCTAATATGTACATTTAATTACTTTTTTCTAAATAATATTACTCTGTTGTTTTAAAAGCCAATCATTGTACACATCACTAAATGGAGGCATATGTTAGCATAGAACCAATGGAAAGAATCAGGTGCATATATTTAAGTAAAAAAAAAAAAAAAAAAAAAAACTATGTCAGAATGAATTTCATCCTGATACAGGGTAATAGCGACAGGCAAGGGTAAGCCAAACACCACATGGAGGCCATTTGTTCCTTCAAAGCATGATGCAGATTCAAACCTTCAGATAAAAATGTACAAGCTGCCAACTTCAAAGGAGAGTCATTAAAAAGTAAAAAAAAAAACAAAAAAAACAATTGAGAATTGTACCTTGCATACATAAACACTTAGTGTGCACATGTGTGCTGGTACCTCACATTCATAGAGCATATCTGATGTCAAACCATATTATCTTAATAGCTGAATTAGATGATAACTGTTAAAAACTCTGAATTCATAATGCTTTGTGTACATAAAAAAATTCGTAAAGTTCTGTAAAAATCCTGGCATATACAACATTTAGCATTATTTATATTTAATTAGGCAAAATCAAATCCTACAAAGTTGCTTCATTAGATTTCTCCAAGGCCAGTTGTTTATGAAGCACTGAATCATTAATATGCAGTTTCCTTCATAATTATAAGGCTGTCAGATAAGCCTGCTGCCTAAGACAGATAAAGCAACTCAGAGATAGTCACAGATATAAACCCCAATTCACACTGCTAGAACATTTGGAAAAGTCTTGCATAAAAATGTGAATCACTTTATAGAGACAAACAACATGGAGTAGTGAAGATCAAATTCATGTTTATTTGATTTTTTCCCCTTTTTAAATGGAGAATAAGGTAGAAAAAAATCAAACAGTAAAATTGTTAGCATTTTTTAGTTTAAAGAATTAATTACAAAAATTACACACACACACACACACACACACACACACACACACATTTTTCTCAATGTAGATATTTAGATGAAGGATCCAAGTTTATCTCCATCCATAATGATAGCTTAACATGTTGCCACCCTGTTTCTCTGAGTACTATTCCCAGCAAGAAGTCTTGTGATGACTTACAAATATGCAGTATCTGCAAGTTTGTTTAATTTTTTAACAAGAAGTTAAATATAATGATTCTGTTTCCTATAATTTCTTATTTGTCCATAATCTGAACAATCATACTCTCAATGAAATTATTTTCAGTCCTGTATATTGATTCACATACAGCTTATTTTCAGTCTTTTTTTTTCCCCCTACTGATGAAATGAAACTAAAGTCCATGTCTGATGCTTGCTCCTCTACACTTTCAGTGGGACCCACATCACCTTTGTGTTTTTCAGTCTCTCTTATCAAGTGGGCCTTCCACATATTTCCTTTCACCTAGTGACAATCATGCCACCAGTACAAATATGCCTTTGTTGTGTTACCATTTATATATATATATATGTCTCTTTCCCCCCGCCCCTCATTGATCTCTCCCTCACCACTTCCACCCACCTAAGCACATACTCTCACCCTCCTAGTGTCAGTGTCCATTGGTTATGCTTATAGGCATGCATATAAGTTTTTTGGTTGATTTCTTATCCTCCTATCTCCCTCTTCTGCCTTCCCTCTGAAGTTTTAGTATAGGAATTTTACCTTTTTTGTTACGTTTATTACTAGGTATCTTAATTTTTTTGGTGCAATGGTAAGTAGGGTTATTTTTGTTGTTTCTCTTTCTCTGAGTTCATTATTGGTGAATAAAAAAGCCATATATTTCTGGGTGTTCATTTTGTATCCTGCTACATTGCCGAATTAATTTATTAAATCCATTAGTTTTTTTTTTTTTTTTTTAATGAAGTCTTTAGGGTTTTCTATGTACAATATCATGTCATCTGCAAATAATGACAGTTTTACTTATTCTTTTCCAATTTGGATACCTTGAATTTCTTCTTCTTGTCCGACCACTATGGCTAGCACTTCTAGTACAGTGTTAAACAGGAGTGGTAAAAGTGGGTATTCCTGTCTTGATTATGTTCCTATGGGAATTGGTTTTAGTCTTTGCCCACTGAGTATGATGTTGGCTATAGGTTTGTCATGAAAGGTTTATATTATGTTGAAATATGATCCCTGTGGCCCTGACTGAGATGTGTGCTGGGTTGTACTAGATTGCCTGCCCCCCAGGCTGGGGTGAAGCCAGTGTGGGTTGCTTTGGGTTGCCCCAGCAGGGCTGTCCAGAATGCTGTAGTGGAATGCGCACCCATTGCTCTAAGTCTCACAGGTTGCTCTGAGTCACACAGTCCATGCTCTCTTATGGCCCAGAGTGGGGTGTGCCCTGAGTTGCTCCAGGTTGCCTGGGCAGCAGGCCCTGGGGCTCTGAGAGGAGCAGGCACCAGGTGGCTCCGGGCGAGGCTATCAGCATTGTTCTGAGGCCTGGTGCAAGGGTGAGGCACAGGGTTTCACCTGGTTTCACAGGGTTTCACTTACTGTGGGGTCTTGGAGTCGGACCCTAGGATGCTGGGTCCTAGTGGGCTGGTGAGGAGGCCTGGTGTGGGACCTATCTGGTGGCATGAACTCACATTATCACCCCAAGTTAAACAGGAAAAACCTAGTTCATCTGACCCAAGTACTGTATTCTCTATTTGTGGCAAAGAAACCATTCCTGCGTTTTCTTTTACTTTTTTTACTTTCTCTCTGTTAACCAATTTAACATCAATAATGTTTCTTCATTATAGCCATACCTTCCTTTTCTTTATCATGATCTTACTTTTTATCCCTGTGATCTCACATTTGTTTTTTTGTGTTTTTTTAAATTAAATTATTATCTGTGTACATATCTTACCATTGCCCCCCCCCTTCCCTACATACCCTCCCTCCCCAGAGTTTTGTGTCCATTAGTTGTACTTATATGCATGCATACATGTCCTTTGGTTGATCTATTATCTCCCCCAGATCTCCCTACCGTCCCTGCTGTAATTTGACAGTCTGTTGCTTTACTGACTCTATATCTATCTTTTGGTTCATCAGTTTATAATGTTCTTTATTATCCATAAATGAGTGAGGTCATGTGGTGTTTCTCTTTCATTGACTGGCTTATTTCACTCAGCATAATGTTCTCCAGTTCCATCCAGGTTGCTGCAAATGATGAGAATTCCTTTTTTTTTATGGCAGCATAGTATTCCATTGTGTAGATGTACCATAGGTTTTTGATCCAATCATCTGCTGACGGGCACCTAGGCTGTTTCCAAATCCTAGCTATTGTAGATTGTGCTGCTATGAACATAGGGGTGCATATATCCTTTCTGATTGTTGTTTTTAGTGTCCTGGGATATAATCCTAGGAGTGGGATTACTGAGTCAAATGGGAGTTCCATTTTCAGTTTTTTGAGGAAACTCCATACTGTTCTCCACAGTGGTTGCACCAGTCTGCATTCCCACTAGCAGTGCATGAGGGTTCCTTTTTCTCTGCAACCCCACCAACACTTTGATCTCATATTTGTATTATAAAAACAAAGGTCTAAATAATCCCTGTAATTTTCTTTTCTTTCACATTATAAGTTATCCATTATCACAACATCAGATTTATTTATCTGAAACATCACAACTCACTTGCATACTTGAAATCTTCAAGCATCCTATCTAATAAAGAGGGGATATACTAATTAATCATAATCCATCACAAAGATGGCTGCACCCACAGCTGAGGCCGCATTCCCATAAGGAGCTTTAATTAGCAATCAGCAGGGACCTGAGGCTACACCCTTCCCTGCCCCCATGAGGCTTGACAGGGGACCTCAGTCCATGTCCCCCAGCTGGCGGGGCTTGATGGGGGACCTCAAGGTGACCTCAAGGGGGGGCAGGCAATCTAGTACAACCCAGGAACTTCCTGGCAGTGGGCTGGGGGACTTCAGGCTGCTCCCTCCGTCCCATCGCCAGGCCAGGGACCTCTGGCCGTGCCCCCACCAAGTGGGACTTGAGGGGAGACTTCAGGCCGCACCCCCAGCCCTGGCACCAGGCAGGGGACTCAGGCTGCACCCCTGCTCCAGCATCAGGCCAGCAGACCTGAGACTGTGCCCTCCTGCCTGGCGGGGCTTGACAGAGAACCGCAGGCCATGCTCCCCACCCAGTGGGGCTTGACCTGGATCTCAAGGTGCACCCCCAGTGCTGGGTTGGAGGAACTCAGGCTGTACCCCCTGCCCAGCAAGGTTTGACAGAGGACCTGAGGCTGCACTCCCATGTGGGTGGGGACCTGAGGTTGTGCTCCCCACCCAGTGCTGGATGAGGTTTGATGGGGGACCTCAGGACACGTCCTCTATCCTGGTGCTGGGCTTAACAAGGGTGGGACTGGCCAGGTCTGGATCTAGCCACAATGAGGGGGTGTGTGGCATGGCCTGGTCTGGGTCTCACATGATTTTGAGGTGCATGTGGGTGGGCGGGGACTTGACTCTGGGTCCTGTGGTGTGCCCCAGACTCTGACAGGAGGAAAGTTTTCATATACATTTTACTAAGTTTCTTTCATCTCTGACACTTCTAGAAAGGGCAAATAGCAATATTAAATTATTTCCTCTAATTAATTCCCTTTTAATGTGTACGAATTTTGTGCTCCGGGCCACTAGTGGAGTATAAAAACAAAGAACTTAACCTTGCCCTTGGACCCTTTATAATTTGGCTCACTCCTAAATGTTCAAGTGTACCCTTCCTTACCCATTTGTTTTCTTTCAGTTAATTCTATCAACTGACAGTCTTGCAAATAAGCCTTGCTCTTTTTAACCACTTTTTGTCATTTCTCTTCACTACCCTCACTGAATAGCCTATGCTTATATATTTTTGTTTGTTTGTTTGTTTAATATGCAGCCCTAGCCCAACCCTTCCATGATCCCTCTATGACATTTCCAGGCCACAGTAGACTCTTATTTTGTTTATCCCAGAGGAATGTATTATCAATACATTATAAAAATTTAGACACTACCAAACATGATTTAAACAAATTCCTTTAAGAATGGGAATCAGCCGAAACCGGTTTGGCTCAGTGGATAGAGCGTCAGCCTGCAGACTGAAGGGTCCCAGGTTCGATTCTGGTCAAGGGCATGTACCTTGGTTGTGGGTACAACCCTGGTAGGGGGTGTGCAGGAGGCAGCTGGTTGATGTTTCTCTCTCACCAACATTTCTAGTTCTCTATCCCTCTCCCTTTCTCTCTTTGGAAAATCAATAAAATATATATTAAAAAAAAAAGAATGTGAATCATCCATTAATGAAAAAACAACAGCACTATCTTTTATTTGATATTTCACAAATTATATACACATATTCAGTTGTCAATTTGTATCATGATTATGATAGTAGTAACATCAGAATCTTGTACTTACTACAATGGACCTAATAATTTTCTTTCAAAGTTTTAGACCAAATATAAATATCTCATTTTAAAAATTAGTATATGATCAACTCAGTTGAAAGTAACATAAGTATTGTCTTTATGTAGTTACCTGCAATTCAATAATTAATAATTTTTAAAGCACATTTTTACTATTATTTTTGTTTAGGTTATGAATAGATATCATATAAAAATATTTGTAACATGGCTTGCAATTCCATCTAATCAAACAATTAACTTTATTCATTTTGGTAGTCAAAATTTTAAGTGCAATCAGTTGTAATTTGGGTAAATTATTGTAAAAAATGTTTGTGTTTACCACATTATGTTAGATTTTCTATGTTAAAATTCTGAATAGCAAAATAAAAAAAATTGAACAATATTTTGCAGTGATGTTTTTGGACTTATTACATTATAATACCTAGATGTTTGTTAAAAAAATTGTAGATTCTTCGGTGACCTTCAAAATGTTGAAAGATAATCTGCACTGTAGATTCACAGGTGACCCCTGATCCACAATCAAGTCTGAGAATCGGCACTCTATAAAGATATTCTTACAAGAAGACTAATCAGGATCTCAGAGGCTAGTTGTAAAATGGGGAATAAATAAGAAAAAAAGTAAAAATAAATACAATTTTTGGGGGGAGTCTAGAGAAAAGTCTGTGAATAAAATAGTTTATAAAAAGCAAGCCTTTAAAGGGTAGCACTCCGATTATTTGATTATTTCTTAATTTATTTTTTTACCAGAATAGTGGAAGCAGAAAAGTTTGTAGCCCCCCCCCCCCTCTTCACTCCATTTGCATAGTTATCCAAGTACAATCTTTAATTAAGAAGTTTCATTGCTTCATGCAGTAAACTTCACTACTATTTACCTCTACCCTAAAGATTTAACAGATTATTAGAAATGTAAATCTATAGGTTTTGTCAGGATCTCTGAGTTTTCAGATCTCAAGGGATGGGAAGTAGCCAGTGGATAACTCTATATTACCTTAAATGCAATTGGTCTGTTGTTTTAGTCTAAGAATTCTATTTCAATAGGTACTTGACAGCAAAGTACAAAACAAATTACTATGTCTGAAAATAGCAGAAATTACTTCTAAGAACTACAAAGTTATTTTTTAACTAATTTCATCTTACAGAATTGTTTTATTAATATTAATTCTACAGTTTAGTACAGAATTATGTAATTAGAAATTCTTCTGTTTGCATGAACTAAACAAACCCAAAAGAGGGTGGTGATGGTATTAAAGCTTACCGTAAAGGGACAAGTGCAGAAACACAGTTAACAGCTTAAGGAAACCCAAGCCATCACTCTCTTCCATTGGCTCCTCTCTGACCATTTCTTTCTCTTATTTGCTGATAGGCTTCTTTTGCTTATACCATTTGACATAATGGAGAATTTATATACATTACTAGAGGCCCGGTGAATGAAATTCATGTACTAGGGAGGAGGATGTCCCTCAGCCCAGCCTGTACCCTCTCCAATCTGGCCATCTTGTGTCAGTGTGGGGCAGCCATATTGAGATGCGAGGGTGTAAGGGTCAATTTGCATGTTACCTCTTTATTATATAGGATTTCATTTTTTCCTACTTCTCAATTTACCTTCATTTTAAAGATTAAATAAATGATATTCAAATGACATGAGTAGTAAAAGATAAAGCCAAGCATCTAAACAAGGTCTGTTTGAGCAAAAAGCCATGCTTGCTCATCCTTACAATACATATTTTCTGAGTTCAAGGGCATAGTCTTAAGAATCTGTGACATTATTTTTATAATGAATATTATTAGCTCTTTATATAAAAAGACAAATGATTAGAAAATAGGGTGAAACTTGTGATGGAATAGTGTTGCTTTCATCACCAAATCCTCTCAACGTTTTAGAGAAAAATTTCTTTAACGAAGGCCATACCACAATCTTCACCTTTATTCCTTTACCTGGGTCCCTGAATGTAGGGTCAGGCTATATATTTTGTGGAAGAAGATATCAGAGGAAGTAATCTGAAACTTCAAGGGGTAAATCTGGTATTTTGATAAGTAAATGTGTATGGTAAGGCTGCTTTGTAAAAGACTGTGGTTTAAAAGAATGAAATGTCCTAAAATAATTTCTCTTCCTCAGTAAGTTAGGTACTAGGGGAAATTTGTCTTTATGTGTATCCTTACCCTGAGAGCAGGATATATAGGTACAAATTTTCCAGGCTCTATTTTTGGAATAGATGGGCAGAGCTGAAATGTATGAACATATGTATGCATGTGTGTGTACGTATATGAGCATGTATATTTGTACAGACAGCCGCATTTTATCTTCCCCACATCCTCCCACCCTCTTCTCCATTTGGAAGATATTTGAAATATAAAAAATGTGCTTGGCGGGCAGACAGTATGTATTATTTTATAATGATCAACAATTATGTGTGTGTTTCCCTTAATAAACCTTCAAGCAATTAATTTGTTTTGTAGCTAAAATTATTTCACATGAGTTATCTCCATCTTATTTGTTTGCATACATTAAGTAGTCTTCTGTGAAGACAAAAATAATTTGTTATAATCTTGTTGAAGAAAATTTTATTCCAAATTATCATATTTATATCAAATTTGCCAATTTTTCAAGACACACAAATAAAAAAGATAATTATGATATATTATGGCATTATTTTAGGTCATTCAGGATAAAAGCACAGACTGTAGAAATGGGATTACTTTGTGAATAAATATATGTCTGTGAGGTGTGGGTCTATGAGCGTATGCATGGGAAAGTCTATGATGTAGCTTCTTACATGGGCATATATTTTTGTCTGACAAATTTTGGTGGAAGTACTGGTTTTATTAATATTTTAATTATTTATATTAATAATGATATGTTTGACAGTTAGCCAACATATCAAAGGTAAAAAATCATAAATGTACTAGAGGCTCAATGAATGGATTTGTGTATCAGTGGGGTCCCTCAGCCTGGCGTGCACCTCTCACAATCTGGGACCCCTCAGGGGATGTCAGACTGTCAGTTTCAGTCCAGTCCCTGCAGGCCAGGCCCAGGGACCCCACTGGTGCATGAGTCCATGCACCAGGCCTCTAGTATGCATATAAGATCTTCCATTAATCTCTTCCTGCCCTCCCCTTGCCCACTTCCCTCTGAGATTCATCATTCTGTTCCATGTTTCCATGCCCATGCATTGAGCATCTGCCCCCTTATCAGAACTACTGGTTGAATAGAACAGTAATATATATATATTAGAGATTAGAGGTCTGGTGCACAAAATTCATGCACAGGGGTATGTCCCTCAGCCCAACCTGCACCCTCACCAATATGGGACTCCTCGAGGGATGTCTGACTGCCTGTTTAGGCCCGATCCAAGTACTAGGATTGGGCCTAAAAAGGCAGTCGGACATCTCTCTCACAATCTAGGATTGCTGGCTCCCAACTGTTTGCCTGCCTGCCTTCCTGATTGCCCCTAATCACTTCTGCCTGCCAGCCTCATCACCCCCTAACCACTCCCCTGCCAGCCTGATTGATGCCTAAATGCTCCCCTGCCAGCCTGTTTGCCCGTTACTGCCCACCCCTGAAGTCCTGGTACCCCCCAACTGCCCTCCCTGCAGGCCTGGTCCCCCAACTGCTCTCCCCTGCAGGCCTGGGTACTCCCTCCCCCAACTGACCTTCCCTACAGTCCTGGTTGCCCCAACTTCCCTCCTCTGCCAGCCTGGTGACCCCTAACTGCCTTCCCTTGAAGGCCTGATAGCCCACAACTGCCTTTCCTTGCAATCCTGGTCCCTCCCAACTGCCCTCCCTGCTGGCCATCTTGTGGCAGCCATCTTGTGTCCACATGGGGGCAGCCATCTTTGACCACAAAGGGGCAGCCATCTTGTGTGCTTGAGTGACAGTCAATTACTCTTTTATTAGATAGGAGGTTATATGTTTGCTTTCTTAAAATGATGCATAGTTTACATGCTTTCCTTTTCCTATTTAGTTTATTATTTTTTGTATTCAAAACAAACAAGTAAATAAATAAAAAAACTTAAAAACATGGTTGATTTGCTAACTTTAAGCTTGGATGGTTCACTTAAAATCTTCATATCCTAAATACAATAGTCAGTCAAATTTACCATCAGCTATTTCAGAAAATGGAAAGCTAAAATCTAGATTAAAAAGAACACAATTGTACTAAATAATTGTACTTTGAGTGAAAGTTCTTGATAATACTAGATATGGCATTTTTGTCATCTCATATGATATAAGGATCTTACTGTTTGAAGTTCTGAGGTATTGAACAGCATAATCGCTACCTAAATGGACATAATATCTCACTTTTCATTCAGGATACAGCCCTTTTCTAAATGTGAACTATGTCACACACAGTGCAGTGTGTATATTGTATACATATGCTTCAAAGAACAACACCATTTCTTTCTCATGACTCAGAAAACCAAGGTAAAGAAGATCGCGGTGACCCTGCCGGGCAACCCTTCACTCAGTGCCAGTGCCCAGCCTGGGCAGGTGTTTGGGTAAAGCTGTTCTACTCAAAGAGCCTTTTCCTTTCCGCGAAGTCAACATATTTCCAATAAGGCTTTATCCAACCACAATGATTATTCCTTTACTTTGAAAATGTTAACCTGTATCTTCTAAAAACAGCAATCAGAACAAGATTAGTATGTTTTTAACACAGTAATAGCATACATGTCAGCCTGCTACCCAACCTCTATGCTTCCCATTACAGATCTCTGATTACAGACCACAGGCACTGTTTTCCTAAAAGCACCTTTCAAGTACCCTGCCTTTCACTGAAATGTGGCTGCTACTGTGTACTTATTTTTAAAATGGCTTGACAGAATTGCTAATGTTCTCATTCCTGCAGGATATTTCCTAATACTTGTAGCCTTTTCATGTTTCTAATTAGGCCAGTAATGGTCCCTGAAGTTAAACCAATTAAAATTATTTACTGTGACACACAGTGTGGAGATAATTATCTGATATCTGAATCCAACTTCTGCTTACTTCGCAACATTACTTAATAGAAAACAGAGAAACTGATGCCTGTGCTTTCATTTTACTTGTCTACCAAATGTGTTTGCCCCATAGCAAACTGTTTAAATAAAGCATTAAAATCTTTGTGGTGCTAATCAAAATGTTTAAAATCCACTCACACTCCCTTTATAGTTCTAAAAAGCATCTAAAACTCTTGCACATTACCTTTTGCATTATAGTTGCTGACCAATGTAGTGTTATAGCCACATTATAAACAGATAGTGCAGCTTCTGCAGTTTCTAGGAACCTTACTTTTCTCTCTTCCTCCGCTTGTTTTCTCTAATTATTTTTTTTTTCTTTCCAACAATTCTTTTCTTGTCTTCTTCCTTTTCTCTTTGTCTTCTGCTTTGTTTCAGCATTGTGTGGCTTGCCACAAAAGGCACAAATCCAATGGACTTTGAAATATAAGCCTCATTCAAACAGAAGGTAATTCTGTGTAGGCTAAACAGTTATTATAGCATGGCACAAAGCAAGTTAGATTTATTACCATTTTATCTTTGCATAGGGTTGGATGTTTGGAAGATTGGGGTTTACAAAGAGGATTTTAATAGATGGCAGAGGTCTTTGCAACATTTCGGTTTATATTTAATGTAAAGCAAAAATCCCTCTAGAAAAAAAAAATTGCATACAGCAATTATGTCAAGATGCAATGCTTTTCATTAAAAGTTGGCTGGCATCGTGCAGAAAGAGAATTTGGACAAAAATAAAGAGTGAGCATGTAAGTCAGGCTTGCATATGCTGTAGTTAAATGCCAAAGTGCAGTCTCATAAAGAATTATAGCGTAGACACTTTGAGAACATTTAGCCCATAATCCCAATGCAAATTATTCTAAAAAGAAAATTGAGTTTTATGCCAAAATGCCACCTTGAGACTGGCAATGTAACATTGGACATTAAGCCTGATCTTAGGCTAGATTCCTTTACTGTTGCCTGCTTTTTGTTCAAATATTCATGAAAACCAGTGTAGATACAGTACAGAAACAGATACATTTTCCACGCCACCATGTGCTTAAATGGAGCCCCCTGGCTGTTTGTAACAACTTTACTTCAGAGAAACAGATTGAAAATCTGGGAGAATTAGGCATGCCATTTAATTCCTAACCCTAGCAGAAGAGCTTGGTGTTTGAGAACTTCCAGTGCAGGGCCTGGCTTGGCATGGTAATGGACCACATTTGAGAAACCCTGCATACACAGATGATCAGAGATGCCCACTATTCCCCCATAGATAGTAGGGAGTGCCTGTCTTGTACTGTGTCAGCTTGAGAACACATTAGGTTAGCAAAGCACCAGGAAGGGTAGTGAAGACTCTTCAGAGAGGCCGTGGAGATCCTTCCAATTGGGGTGGAATTCTTGCCACAGCCTCTCTTTCCTGACGCACTGATTTCAGTATTAGCAGAACTCACGTGTTTACGGTGGTGACAATTGAAGAAATCTGGCTATCTCTCTCACATCATCAGGTACTTTGTATATATCTTCATTAACACAACACTATGCTTATTGCATTCTAATTTTTTCTTATCTAATGCTCATCAGTGAGAAGGGTAGATAGTGGAATTGAAAACATCTCCATTTATGAGCTTGGAGAAGGTCTCAAGGACTGCAAAATCTCTCCAACATGTTTTCAGTGCTCTGCTCACCCCCCGGTGGTGGGCTGGTTTACCACCTGCTTCTGGAGAGCTGGACCCAATGGTTTACACCTGTGGCCTGGAAGCACTGCCCTCAGCAGATCACAGCCAAGTCATCTCACCTGGAGATGGCCAGGAAACCAGGCCCTCGAGCAAGATTAGCCAATAAACCCTCCGGTACAAAAGGCGGTCCCCCTCCATTTCATGACGCTGCTCCATGGTGATGCTGTCAAGTTTCGACTCGGGATGAAGCTAAGGTTAGACTTAACTTGAGATCATATTCTCAGGTTACCTCCTTTCCCTTTCCTTGTTTTGTCTGCCTAACAGAGTCCTTCTAAGAGGACATGTCTCCTCCAATGGGAACATCTTAAACTACGTATTCTGTTATAATAGTAGTCAAAATGTTTATCTCTTCTGGGAGTCTGATATAATAATTTCTAACTTTCTAAGAATGTGCCCATTTTACATCATTTTCAAACATGTTGGCATACATGTTTTCATGATACTTTTTGATGCTGTTCATTTCTATGGCAGCTAAAATGTCACACTCTAAATATTGTGTATTTGTGTCTTTATTTTCCCTTGGATTCCAGAAGTTTTTGTATTTTAGTATCCTTTTCAAAGAAGTGGTTTTTGTCTTTATTGATTCTATTTCTTGCAGAATTTCTATTTTATTAGTATCATTATTTTCCTTTCATTCCTTTTCTAACTTCTTGCCTATTATTTTCACATTTAAGTTTTCTAATATAAATATTTACATAAATACTTTTCCCTTTCCTGCTTTCAACACGTTTTCTGTATTTCATATTTTTCACTTTTGAATATTTTCTAATTTTCATTATAATTTGTTCTTTGATACTGCAGTAGTTTTTTTTATTTCATTTCTAACATTTTAAGGTGTTTTTTTTTTTTTAATCCTCACTGATTTATAATCTAATTTGTATTGGCAAGAAAATGCAGTGTGTATGATATCAGTTATTTTAAATGCCTTTAGAATTGCTATTGGCCTACTGTATGATCAAGTTTTATAAATCTTTTCCATATCTTGGTGGTGGAGCTAATGGGGAAGGGGGAAGGGGTAGAGAGGAAAGTGGAGCTTCACTCTTGGTTTTTTGGAAGCAATGTGGTGCTTAGCTTAGGATCCTAACTTTTAGATCTTTCAGCCAGAGGTGTGTTAATATCTCCTTATATCATGTTGGATTTAATAATATTTTAACTTCAGTTTTGTTTGAATTGTTTATTATTTGTATTTTGAATCTAAATTTTAGTTTCACACTAGTTTAAGAATTATTGTATCTTTCTAGTTAAACATTTTAAAGTGCATAATGATATTTTTTCAACTCATAATGCTTTTTACCTCAAATATGTTTTGGCTTGAGAGTATTATAGCTCTATTAGTTCTTACGTTAATATTTGCTTGGTATATATAACTTTATTCATCTTGCTTCCTATTTTCTGTATCTTTATGTTTCGAATCCATTTTTTAATAAGCATATAGAGGAGTGAGGGGTATTTTTTACCAAAACTTTATCCTTCTACTGGAATGTTTAGTCTAATTACATTTTGTTATTTATATTTTAAAACCTTGTTCATTTTTACTTCTCTAAATTGTCTGGTATTATTTAGGGTATTTTGTTTACTTTTTGCTGTCAGACTGGTTAGTTTTATAAAATGTAGCTGATTCATTTTTACTTATTATTTAAACAGCTATGTGTCTATTTCTACTATTTTGGTGCTATCTCTAGAAATTGTAACATCCACATTTAAATTAAAAACTATAAAATAAGTTGATAACATTGTTCTTCATCAATGCAATATGGGAATGTTAAGATATTTTAATGCTTATATATCCCCATGCATTTTACATAATATTGTTGTTCAGTGTTTTAGTTTTATCTTTTGAATCCACAAGTATTATCTTAATAGCCAAATTTGTTTACAAATTACCCTTTTCAATACTTTCTCTTTTTCTTGCATATGTTTCTAGCTTGATTCTTCTTTTTTCCTGGATGTGATATTGCAATTTCTAATAAGATATATATTTTTGGTTTTTGTCTCTGGTTTTTGGCACAAGCTTCTAAAACACTTGAAATTTCCTAAATGATGAGAGCAATAGAGACATCTTGGTATTCAAAACAAAACCCTTCAACCACACCTGAATGTATATTAATGCAGTGACTTTTGGAAAACCCCTAACGATGAGGCTGGCCACCAGGGAGCTAACAATATGAATGGAAGGAAGGCTGGGGATGGAATTGACAGCTGATAATTTAATCAATCATGCCTATATAATAATGCCTACATACATAGAATCCAAAAGACTGGGCCTGGAGAGCTTTGGGGTTAGTTAGTGAATAGAAGTTCTCGGGGACTGAGTAACCTGGAGAGGGCAAATAAATTCTGGGCCCTTTTCCTACACCGGCATACCTTGTTTTATTGTGCATAGCTTTACTGCGCTTCACAGGTGTTGCTTTTTTTTTTTTTTTTTTTACAAATTGAAGGCCAGACACTCTACCAGCAGCAGGATTACCACTTGCTTTAATATCTCCAAGGTATGCCTACAGTGTATAGTAGGCCCTACACCTTCCCGAAATATCTGTGAGGCATGCCTGTACCTTGCCCTGTGCATCTTCCATAAGGCTGTCCCGGATTATAGCCCTTTATAATAATGATAAACTGGTAATCTAGTGAGTAAAATGTTTCTGAGTTATATGAACCACTCAAGTAAATTAACCTAAACCAGAGGCTCATAGGAGCCTCTGAGTTATAGCCAGTTGGTCAGAAGTGTAGGTACTTAGAGTATCTTATTTTTACCTCTCAAGAATTCTGCACGAATCATCTCCCCCCCACCCCCAGAAAAAACAAGGAATTAAAATTAATACAATATTATTTTCTTTACAACCGATATTTAGGATTTTTCAATTGTATCCAAATTTCAAATTTTAGACTCTTTTTCTTTCAAACCAAGATCTTGTCAAGGGATATACATTGCAGTAGGTTGTCATTTTTCTTTAGTATCTTTACCAGTAGAACAGTGTTTCTCGATGGGGGCAGTTTTGTCCTCTGAGACATTCGGAAATGTTCACACATATGTTTGGTAATCCCAGTTTTTGGGAGGTGGGGAGAGATCTATTGGCATACGGTGGGGAGAAAGACAAGATGTTGTTAAACGTCCTACAGTATACAAGACTGTCTCTCACAACAAAGCATTATCCAGCCTGAAATGTCAGTAGTGCTGAGGTTGAGGAAACCCAAACTTCATCTTTTTTTTTCTGTCTTTTATGGCATTCCTATTTTTGAAACATCAAGAACTATTTTGTAGAATGTTATAGAATGTTGAACAATCTACCTTTGTCTGATTGTTTCCTCATGACTAAGTTAAATTTAAATGTTTTGGCAAAAATATCATATAGTGATATATAGCTTGTCCTTTTTAAAATATTTTCTTTATCATTAAAATTCAGCAATATCTTGCTTAATTTTTAAAATTTTATTAAACACCTTATCTCATTATTTACTTTTTTTTTTGTCTAACGTCTTATGTGGAGCTTTTTAATTTTTTTGTTTGTTTCAATTGATTTTCAATCATAGTGGGCTATTATTAAAGTGCTTTGGGTTTGGGGATTATTAGATTATAAACTCATGTTCTTTGCTTCTTTATTGGTGACATCCAGACTTTGATGGATCAAAGGAGATGTCACAAGAGAAATTTTAAAATAATTGTAACTAAATAGAAATTAATATACAGCTTACCAAATCTGTGGGTTTCAGTCCTTTCACTGAAAGATCTAAAATTAATAACTTAGATTTTACCTTAAACTAGAGGGAGAAAAGAGCAATTGTAAGCTAAACCAAAAAGGAAACAAAGGATTAAAATTTGAGCAGAAGTCAATAAAATTGAAAATGAGAAAATCAATGAAACTAAAACTGTTTATCTCAATGGTAGCAAAAAAAGTTACAGCTGGAGGTTGAGGTAGGGCCTAAGAGGTTTCTTTAGGATATATTTGTTTAAAATACATTCTTTAGAATATATTTGCTTATAAATATTTGTTTTAAAAAGCTCATGATTCTGAATGTTTGTGGAAATGACACAATAGAAAAGGGAAATTTGAAGATGGAGGAGCAAATTCATGAGAAAAAGAGTATATGCATGTAGAAAGATTAACTATCCTATATTGAACACTATGCATCTAGTGTCAAACTCATTTATGTGGATTATTTAAATTTATCTTTACATTGATACTCTGAGGTTGATATTTTCTCAATTTTATAGTAATAATTTTTTAAGTTCCGAAAAATTAATAAATACCCAAACTTATAGAGCTATCAATAGTAAGTGGAAGAGCCAGAATTCTAACTGGATTTGATGCCAACACCTATATATCGGGTCTAGTAATAACTAATGTCGTTTTTTAACATTCGTTTAAAATCTTGCTTGGCGTTGACTTGTATTGACATAACCTTCAAACACGTGGTATCTACAGAACGTGTGAAGTCCAATTAACAAGTTTTGCTTGGAAAAGTTTGTGTTTGGTTTGGTTTTTGTTGCAAAACTAGGGCTAAGAAGATGGCAGATGAAGAGCATATTCGGCACTGCATGCTTTATGAGTTCCAATTAGGAAGAAAACAAGTGAGGCTGCAAAAAACATCTGTAGTGCTCTTGGTCAAGATGCAGTTAGCGCCAGAAAATGCCAGCGTTGGTTTGAGAAATTTCGCGAGGGAAATTTTTCGTTAGATGACAAGAGTGGTCGAGGCCCTGTGTCCAGTTTTGATCAAGAAGCTCTTCAAGCTCTTTTGGTGCAAAATCCTCAAATTACCCACAAGAGCTTGCGACAACTTTAAATTGTTCACAAAAAACAATTTCCAATCAATTGTGTGCACTTGGCAAAGTCCAAAAGTTTGGAAAATGGGTTCCTCATGAGTTGACCGACAACAACAGTAATCAAAGAGTCACAATTTGCAGTTCGCTCCTCTCTCGTCAAAACCGTTTGCCGTTTTTTAGAGCAAATTGTTACCGGAGATGAAAAATGGGTGCTGTATGTTAATTTGAAAAGGCGGCCTCAATGGTTGGACAAAAATGAGGCTCCGCAGCCCATGCCAAAACCTGACTTGCATGCGAAAAAAGTGATGTTGTGTGTTTGGTGGAATTTTAAAGGAATTCTTCATTATGAACTTTTACCATCTACCCAAACCATTACAAGTGCAGTGTATAGTGCCCAATTGGAAAGGTTAGCCCAAGCTTTAAGAGAAAAAGAACCCTCGCTGATTAATCGGAAGGGCGTAATTCTTCACCACGATAACGCACGACCGCATACTGCAAGAATCACTGCTGAAAAACTGCGCCAGTTGGAATGGGAAGTTCTCCCTCAACCTGCATATTCTCCTGATATTGCCGCCTCCGATTACCATTTGTTTCGTTCTTTGCAAAACTTTCTTCTTGGAAAAAAATTTAATAATGAAGAATGCCTCAAAAATGCATTGACCGAATTTTTTGCATCAAAATCACAAGAATTTTACAACAGAGGGATTAAAATGCTTCCTGAGCGTTGGGCACAAGTAGTAGAAAACAACGGCAACTATATTGTTGATTAAATTTTGTTGTATTGTTTAAATAAATTCAATTTAAAAAAGTATTAGAAAACGACATTAATTATTACTAGACCTAATATATTTAAACTGCTATCCTGCTCTGCCTCTTTTTCCCCTTATACACATTCACCCTGAACCTGCAACCAGAAAACATGAATTTCCTGAAAGTAAAATACTGAAATCAAACTGGAGGTATGCCAAGAAGAGAGTGGTTCTTGCTCTGCAGCATTTGGCTGCAAATGAGTCAACTAGATGCATACACCTAGAATGGACTCTCTTCTTTTCTCTACTCTTTTTGTACCCACATTTGCACTTACTATTCTTTCTTTCCTAAAATGCTTTTTCCTGAATATTTGTGTGATTGTTGCTTTCTTTTTCCTCACATATGAGTTTAAATGTCATTTTCTTAGAGAACCAAAAGAGTCAGTAATAGGAATTTGGAAAATGAGAATTTTGGGCAAAGATTGGCAATACTTAAGTTTTCCAAAAGAGAAATTTATTCTATCTAACAGAAACTGAGAATTTAGGCTCCATTGGCAAGATTGTTTTCCCTCTGCCAGTTCCTGGCTTAGTGATCCTAACCAACTCTGTACCCACTTCTTCATTTTAAAATAGAAATAGTAGGACTTCTTCCAAGGGTTCTTGTAAGTATTAAATGAGCTAATTCACATAAAATGCTTACTTCTCATAATAAATGTTCCACAGTGTTAGCTACTTTCTAAGCATGATGATGTTAAAACACTTGATCAGCCTTACCCCTTTTGCTTTGATTCCGTATTACCAAAAATAATATTTCCCAATAACTGTTTTTCCTTCACTTTTTATTTGTAGGAAGGAAAAGAACAGCCTGGTCTCCTCCACCAGGGATCTATAACTATTAGTACCATTGTAAATTAATAATTTGTTTTTATTCAATGAATTGCATAAATATGTTCAAAGTTTCATGAGTTTGGAAAATACAAGTGCATTCTGATATTAATCTACTTAGGAAGTGTTGAGAAAAGCAGGTTGGACAATAGATTAGTGACTTTCGGGATGATGGAAGTTCCTGTCTTAGGAGAGAGTCTTATCCTCAGCAGTTGGCATACAATCCCCTCACACCTCTGCATGCAGAGCTTTTCCCTCATTTACATTTTTAGAATCCATGCTGATATCTTTCTGTTACAGATGGTGACCAGAGGAGCAAAATAACTTGCCCAAGGTCACAGAGCCTGTACTCAAACTAGGCTTTGACTGACAGCAAAGACCTCTCATTACATACACACTTGGCTCTGATAACAGTAAGTAAAAGGATAATCAGAAAATATCCATTGAGAATAACAAAGTCAATTTAAGTATTTGTTTAAGAATGAGAGCTCTAAAGAACTTCGTAAAGTCAAAGGAATACTTAAATAATTACAAAATTATACATAAACTATTCTTACAAACACATACACATACATAGATATGCTAGTATATTGTTAGTAGTTCTTTATATTATTTTAAACCTAACACACTGTGGGCTAATATATTTAACTAGAGGCCCAGTGTACAAAATTGAATCACTGGGGGCCCAGGGAATTGGGCCTAAGCCAGCAGGCAGTCATCCTTCTTACAGTCAGACCCCTCGCTCCTTACTGCCTGCCTGCTCGTTGCTCCTTACTGTTTGGCTTGCTCTCCTACCACTGCCACTGTGATCACCAGCTGTGAGCCTGGCTTCTGGCTGAGCGGTGCACCCCTTGTGGGAGTGGTGTGTATCTGTCCCCAGGTGGTCAGTGCACATTGTAGCGACCAGTTGTTCCTCAGGTCATTCTGCTGTTCTGTTGATTTGCATATTAGGGTTTTATTATACAGGATTGGTATAAATTAAAATGGCATTTCAGGAAACTATTTATTTAATGTGGTGTTCAGGTTATAGCTTAGTTAATGATTTGATCAGTGGTTTTCCCATTCCAACTTCTGCTGAAAAGTTTGGCATTAATAGATTTGTTCTAAGTAACAGCTTACCACCATATTAGTAATGTGGTATGTAAACTCATTGACAAGATTGGGAAAGCTGAAGTAATATAATCATGGGTCTCTATGGAGGATTGTTTGATCCTCTTTCTTTTGCTAAGCATCTCAGCTTGGAATTATTCCTGAAGAAGAGTTTGAGTTCATTATAGAAAGTCTCTTCATCTTTTGTTTTTTGTTTTTTTGTTTTGTTGTTGTTGTTGTTAATTGTCATCCAAGGATATTTTTTTCCATTGCTTTTTAAAGAGTGTGGACAGAAAAAGAGAAACATTGATGTAGAAGAGATACCTCAATTAGTTGCCTCCCAAACCCACCCCTAACTGGGGCTGGGGATCTGGTCTGTAACTATGGTATGTGTCCTTGCCCTTGAGCAGAATCTAACCCAGGGCCCTTTAGTCTGAGGGCTGCCACTGTATCCACTTAGCCAAACCAGCTGGGGCAAGTCTCTTCATCTTTGACTGCCATCTGCTCTGCTGAGCTCTGTGGACCTAGCCTTATGTTTAGTTCCGTTTCTGTAGCATCTTTATTAATGCTTTATAAAAAATAAAATATTAACATATCCATCCAAATATCATAGAAGGCTGAGAAAAATGCAAGTAGCCAAAACCGGTTTGGCTCAATGGATAGAGCGTTGGCTTGGGGACTGAAGGGACCCTGGTTCCATTCTGGTCAAGGGCATGTACCTTGGTTGCGGGCATATCCCCAGTAGGGGGTGTGCAAGAGGCAGCTGATCGATGACTCTCTCTCATGGATGTTTCTAACT
The DNA here is from genome assembly GCF_014108245.1 of Pipistrellus kuhlii. NCBI lineage: Eukaryota > Metazoa > Chordata > Mammalia > Chiroptera > Vespertilionidae > Pipistrellus > Pipistrellus kuhlii. Next base: position 46,121,957 of record NW_023425540.1, on the reverse strand, counting down.
CTCTATCTCTCTCTCTTCCTCTCTGTACAAAATCAATACAAATATATTTTTTTAAAAAGAAAAAAAAAAAAATATTAAAAAAAAGAAAAAAGAAAAATGCAAGTAGAGAGAAATGGAAGCTCAGAATTCTATAGTAACAAACAATTGTGTATAATAATAATATCTATAAAAGAAAATAACCATAAAGAGATAGAGTGAAAAGATTGGAAGAACTGTAGAAAATAAAACAATAATGCCAACATTAAAAAATTTAAAAAGGCTTACACACAGGATCTAAAAATGATTCACTTCATGTGATTTTGTAAGAAAGGAAAAAAAAAAACACTAATGATTCACTTCATGTGATTTTGTAAGAAAGGAAAAAAAAAAAACATTTTAAGAATGCTGATGTTAGCTTTTTAGGGGTGGCTCAGTGGTTGAGTGACAGCCCACAAGGTCACAGTTCCTGTCAGGGCACATGCCCAGGTTGTGGGCTGGATCCCTGGTGGAGAGTGGTGTACAGGAGGCAGCCTCTCGATGTTTCTCTCTATCCCTCTCCCTTCATCTCTTTCAAATTAATTGAAATATATATATATATATATATATATATATATATATATATATATATATATTTCTATATAATTTTTTTTAAAGAATGCTAATGTTAATAAGGGGATTTTCTTATGATATCTCTAATATTCATTCTTTCCTTTTCCTTTCACAACTGCTTTCCTTTCATAGCCCTGTGTCTGGTTTCCCTCCTTCTCTTCCAGTCACAGCTCTTCCAGCACATTCATGATTGGTAGAATACTGATAGAATAGTCTCCTGCACATGTCCCTCTCATGAGGAATCTACTGTGGCCATTCCTTGTTTCCTAATACCAGTGTCCTTGGGTAACAATCTGAGCCTCTCAATATTAAGATATTTCTCAATTTTTTTTCACCTGGTTTCCTTTTTCTTTTAGTCTTATACTATAATGATATAGTTTATTTTTAAATATATCATTAGTTTTTCTTAGTTTAATGCTTAGAAATTTTTTAGAATATTATACAATGGAATGCTATATTTCATTTAGAGTTTATAGTTTGTATAATAATATATTCTTGTTTTGAGTATGGTTAAAGAAATTGAGTTACATCAAATGTTAAAGGAAACAACAAGAACTAGTAATGTATGCTTAAGTAATAATAAAGACGGACAAAATAATGATTATAGTTACAGAAAGAGAATTTTCAAATACAAACTCTGTCACTAAGTTCAAAGACTTTAGGCAAATTTCCTACATCTGTTTCTAAGCAGTAAAATCTAGTAAATAACTTTGAATCATGCATGCACTCACTTAGACGTATGGGCATTTTTTTCTTAATAAACATTTCTGAGTAAAGCAAACATTTTTTAACTTTTTCCCATTCCATTGTCTTATTCAGAGTCTAACTATTTTCTATAAAACCATATTTCCCCATAAGCATTCCCTTTCATGACATTTTTAGTGAATGTTCTTTTAAGAGTGTTTTATTCTATTGAGAAGCAATAGGGATGTGTGAAATTTAGATTGCATACACTTAGGAGGAGTAGTAAATATAGTCTCTAAAATATACAATAAGAAACAAAAAGCTCTATTTTTGCTATCATACCAATGAATGATAAAAAAAAATCATGAAAATATAGTAGAGTAATTTTAGATCTCATTTCAAAACTTATACACATTGTATTAAACTTATTCATAGTCTATGAAAGTTTTAAAAATATGCATTCCATAATACCACTAAAGGGAATGCTTCGCGCTGACAAAAGTGAAGCATTTCTTTAGGTATTGTCCATGTAAGCAAGTGACAAGTGGTTCTAGTCCTAATGTCAGCCTGCTAATCACCACACTAATCAGTCCAGGCATTCTCATGGTTCAGTGGTGAGCAATGGAGTAAATGGCCAGTTTTTGGCATTAAGGAGTTAAATACTCCTTAGCCCAAACTTTGAGAAAGTTTTGCTCCATGCCCACTTAGACAATGACAAGCTGTTCAGCTCAAAACTAATTAACATTTCAAAAAACTAGTGTTAATCAGTATTAGGCAAACTCCAGGGAGAAACCTTCCCTGCAGAGATCCCTTTCTTCCTTTGCTTTACAGCAATAACTTTAAAGTTATTACTTTAATTTTAAATTGTGTTTGACACATAGTAAACAAACCTAAAATTCAGTAAGCTCAAAGAAATGGATTCCTAGGTTGGTTCCTTGTTTCTTACTCTTTCTAACAGAGGCAACTTTTATCACCTTTATTTTACTTTTTTATAGAGACTATTTCTAATATGTGCAATAACGTTGGCATTTAATATGGGTATATACATTCATATTCATAAAATGTATGGATAGATACAACTTAATCCCCTACAGCAGTGTTTCCCAAAGTGTGGTACGCGTACCCCCAGGGGTATGGAAAGAGTTTGGTGGGGGTACGCATTGCACCAGAGTTTTGTGAGAATATGCACTGCACCGTGCTTAGCTGCACGTAATTCTACGTTCTCATGAGTAGGAGGGGTACTCAGCGTTACAAAAATTATAGAAGGGGTACACATATGTCAAAAGTTTGGGAAACTTTTTACTCCATTACTGCTATTACTCCATTACTGCTATTTAGAAATAGGACTGAAAGGCTGCCCAGCATTACTCCATTACTGCTATTTAGAAATAGGACTGACAGGCTGCCCAGTTATGAGATAAATTAAAATTTTATATTTAGGTTTTGGAACCTGAATTCCTCTCTACCTCCTCATTTCACACACGCAGGCACCGAGGCCCCAAGTGAGAAAGTAGCCACTGGTGGACATGCTTTTAGAGTGTAGATGTTTTCAATTCTACTATCTGTGCTTCTCACTGGTGAACGTTTGATCAACTGAGCGTAATCATGTGTTTAAAATTCCAGTTTTATTTAATTGGGATATGTAAACATCAATAAACTTCTACATTCCCAAGAATTTACACATATAAATTTCTATAAGAGATTTTTATTTTGAATGCACACATGAAATAGGCAACATGTTTCCTTTTTGGATGCAGACAGACCTGTGTAAGTCTTTCAATAGGTAGTTGGTAGCATATTGGATTACATCTGGACGGAGGAATTCCTGTGCTCAAACTTGATAACTGTGTATCCTTGTAGCGGAGGTCATCCTGCTAACATTTTGTTTTCTCATCTGAGAAGATAATGATGATACCCACCTCATGCTCACTGTGAAGCTAAACGGAGATGGTGTACTTACTCTTGCCTGGCACTTAGTAAGAGTTACTTAAAGCGCTATAATAGATAAATGGATATTTAGGTCAAGACCAATTGGAAAAACCAGCTCCTATCATAAAACGTTAAAGTATTACACATTTACCATTGACACATTTTTGGGGGCACTTTCTTCTTTTGTGGTGGTTTTATCAAAGAAGCCAAATGTGACAAGATAGATATAGAGTGACGAGTTCCTTGTTACTTTGCCTTTAAGAAATGAAATAAATGGTTTGAGAGGTTCATGGGGAAAAATAATTTCAGAAAAGACCTCCTACCTGTGAGGACTTCAAATAGTCACAGTAAGAGTGATGGAATCAATGACTAACACATTTTCCCCCCAAGCTCACTGACTGCATCTCTCTAGCTGAGTAATAAATATACCCTTAAAGCCTCTAATGATCTGAGATTATGGGCAAAGCAATACTGAAGGCTTCTGCTTTGGTTGGCACAGTGTGCTCTTCCTAAAGTCCTATGTGAGTTGCCTCTCTTCCTGGCAGCTTAGGGCTCTGCATTACCTCAGCTGTAACCTTGAGTTTTGCAATAGATTTTTACATTTAATGACATCCCATCCAGCAAGCTTCTAAGGACATTTGGTTTGACCACCCAAGCTGAAACACTGTTTCCCCCAAATTGAACTCATTACTGACACAGGAAGGGCTCTGTGGATTTAAGTGTAACTTAGGAAAACTCAGATTTTCCTCAGCCATTGTTTAAATATATTTTGCCAGTAGCTTAGATATATTCGTGAAAAGATAAAGGAGAAAGAGTGCCACTGTCCTTCATGGCTCTTTTCCTTAATTATAGTAGACAGAACAGCAAAACTTTTAAGAAGATGTTGCTCTCTTTTGTGTTTCTTTTGAGCTCTCTGAGGCTGAAACCCCACTGACTTTGTGCACCATAGAGTTTTTAAGGTTGCATAGGATAAGAGATATAAAATTCACCCAGTAGTAATAGCAGTAGGCAATACATGCTAGTTATTATTGGAAATATTGCTGTTACTAATCAGAAAAATCAATAAGCTATTTAAAAGACTAGAATTACACTTAAAAAGGATCTAAAAGAAAATATATTATTTTTAAATAACTCTTTACGCACCTGTGAATTCTAACACCCTCTTCAAGAGACCTTCCCTGAGCTTAGCACATTCCTCTGTTTGTCACTATCCCAGTACCATGTGAAGTTTCTTCATAACATGTTATCATTAACTATTTGTTTTATGTATTTGTTCATCTTCCATCTCCTGTATGAGTGTGTTAACACGCTGAGGGCAGGGATGACACCTGCTTTGCACAGCACTGCAGTACAGTTCTGGATACCCAGTCCTAGCACTGTGTCCATTCATATTATCCAGGCAGCGTTTAGATTAGTTCTCTTGCCTTCACATGACATGAACGCAGTTCAAATGGTCACATGAAGGATTTATAAACTTGAGTTACAAAATATGGAAAAATATGGTGTAGCAGGCCTCTGTGTAGCCTAGGTTAAAAGATTTCTAGTGTCAATACTATATGTGGTTCCTTTTTCCTTTTCTTTTTTTACATCTCTTCATCTTTTGAAGACTTATTATATTGCAGAGGTTAACTAACTGGGTTACAACCCCAAGACCATAGCTCAGCATTTAAAGGAAATAGAGAGCTTACCTAGAAACAGATTGTTTCTGGTCAAGCCTGGGTCATGTGCACAACCCTTGATGGGAGCAAAGGTATATAGACTGGTATCTCCAAACCAAGAAAAGCCAGTGCTATTACCTGAAAGGCAAAGAATTCTAGAGAAAGGGAAAAAGGCCTGGTGCATGAAAATTCATGCACTGGAGGGGAGGGATCCTCAGCCTGGCCTGCCCCCTCTCACAGTCCAGGAGCCCTCAGGGGTGGGAGGTGACACCCCCATTACATCGCTGCTGCTGTCATGCTGACAGCGCAAGCCTCAGCCGGCCCTAGTTACCTGAGCCTCAGGTGGGCGGCCGTTGGTGGCTGGGAGGCTGAGGGGACTGGGTTACTCCCAGTCCCAGAGGCAGGCTTTTGGCAAGGCCAGGCCTGCCTGGGATTGGGCCCGGCCTTGCTAGGTGACTGTTGCCTCGGTGGGGTTAAGCGTAGGGGTGTCGAATTCAATCAGAGAAGGGGCCAAAATCTAAAATCCAGCCTAAATCGCGGGCCGAATGGTTTACTGAACAGTCATAAACTGTCATTGTGATGGAAACGCAGCAGAGTGCAGTGATGACAGCGCGGTGTGGGCCACATTGCAAGGCCTGGCGGGACAGATTTGGCCCGCGGGCCTTGTGTTTGACACATGTGGTAAGGGGACTGGGCGTTACCATCTTTGAGGGCAGGGCAAGTCAATTAGCATATTCCCTCTTTATTAGATAGAATTGTCTATATAGTTGATTTCAGATTTTTGAAAGCTAGAGGTACCTTTTCCTTCATAAGGAATAAAATTTAAATATAATTCTCATGCCACTTTTACATTATGTATAAGAAAAGCTTTTGTTGCTGAGGTGTGGCTACTTTTAATATAGTCATATATTTAGGCCAATGGATATCACCAGCCCATTTCTCCATTGTGACAGGAGAACAATTGCTGAATGGAGAAATATAGACATAATTGCTACAGCAGGTGGTCCTTGAGAATGCATTCTATTGAATATAATACCTCAAGACAAAGAGAGCAGTGGCTGCCCTCTTCAGGGGACCCTTCTGTCTCTCCTTGGACACGAGAGGCAGAGTCTTAGAAGCTTAGATTTGGTTTTAAAGATACATAGCAGTTTCTGTGTGCAATAAAGTTCCTGTACTTCTCACCTACCACCTTTTATGCATGGCTTCATTCTTCCAATTCATCTGGACAAGAACCCTGGAAAGAAATTACCCTTGCACCCTGCTCACTGAAAACATCCTGAATCAATATAATATGCCACTTTCATTCTAGACATTTCTGTGGAAGAACTAATTTTCTTGTTTGTTTCAAGCATGTTTTCATGACAAGGATCTGAAGGATAGTATATACAATAGATCCTGGAGGCCCCTTCCCCTTAACCTAGAACCCCCATGCTTTCCTCATATCAGTACCAGTTTCAAAGGCCCAAGCCCACCTGATGCTCCCCCTTTTTCTTTCCCCTTATTTTGCAGCATTCCTCTATCCTCTGTGAAAATATGTTTATTTTTTCCCGATATGCTCTGACTTTTCTTTATCCTCTGTGAATGTATGTCTTTCTCCCCCCTTATCCTGTGGCATTTCTCTGTCATCCTCATATCCATCTTATCTGTTCAGGTTGGAGATATTTTTGAGCTACCTTACTTATGGCTACTTTAGCACCTAGCAACCTTATCTTGCCAAGCCTTGAGACTGACACCTCCGGCTTCTCTGCCCAAAGAATAAAACAGGCTCTTTTTTTCCTGGCCGGAGATGTTTTATTACCCCTGTGGCTCTCCGAGTTGCCCAGGTCAGGGCTACTTGTGATCTAACTTATGGTTGCTTTAATTGTTCACACAGGGATGCCTCTATCTTCTCTGGATGCCCTCCTTTCCTGTCTGCCTAATTAAGCTAGCCAGCTACATTATATTTTTTAAAAACCCCAGTAGAACAGATCATTGTATACAAAATAAATTTCAATGTACACTTTTAATTTAAAAACAACTCAGAAAACCCTCCATCAATCAAATAATATTATCATTGAATTACGTTTAAAAGAATTCACACAATCTGATTATCTTTCTTTTAGTTGTTTTATTTTTTTACCCATTGCTACTCCACCTTCTTCTTCTTTTTTTAAAATATATTTTATTGATTTTGTACAGAAAGGAAGGGAGAGAGATAGAGAGTTAGAAACATCCATGAGAGTCATTGATCAGCTGCCTCTTGCACACCCCCTACTGGGGATATGCCCGCAACTAAGGTACATGCCCTTGACCGGAATGGAACCAGGGTCCCTTCATTCCCCAAGCCCACGCTCTATCCATTGAGCCAAACCGGTCTCGGCTGCTACTCCACCTTCTGTGGACATAAATGTAATGAGTCTTCATTTCTAGATTGAGGAACTAGTGATTGTTAGTTTTTGACATTCCTAGAAAAGTATTTATTTAAGAAAATAAAGATGATTGCCTTTGAATACCTAAATTTTACATTAAAATTGCTTGGCCTTTGATCTCAAAATATAAATAAACTTTTGTGCATTTTTTTGGTACTTGATAATGCATATTATAAAAAAATAGTTTTGAAAGGGAGGGTGGCCCTGGAGTTTTATGAGTCATGAATGAACATGCAGAGGGCAGTTCACTGATGGAGAGGTTCGCCAAGGAAGGTTTTTGCTTTGATAAATGCAGATGATGATTAAGTGTGTGCCATTGCTCCCATTTGCTCAGTGCTGAATCAATCAGTGCCCCAAGTCAGCCTGATGCAATGGGCCACTCTAGATGTGGTCTTCTGAATAAGATAGGGTGTTAAAATGAGGTCATGACCACTTTCCCTGGTATTTTTTTGCTTGGCCACATTCCAGCTTCACTAATTAAAGTCCATCTTTCTAAGGCTCCTTTACAATTCTAATTGGGTATGTTATTTCTTGTGAGTTGTATGGAATTGTTACTCACTGTCATAAGCAGTAGCTGCATTTCATCATAGGGATCAAAGGAGGGGAAACATGAACATAACTTTCTAAGTTATGTGAGCTCTTTAGAATAAAATACCAAAAAGGAAAATGATAGTGTTCTTAAAATGTAAAGTTTTGCTATTGTCATTTTTAAACGAATGCTTGGAGATTGAGAACTTGTTTCCTGGTAAACTTGAGTAAATTTAACTATGTTGTAGATATCTGTAGTTCTTTCCTTCCTATGTTGTGTCACGGTTCATAATACACATATACCAAAAATACCTTTCTATGATAGATTCCTATTTTCTGCTATTCTTAACAGTATTGCTGTGCACATTCATGTATATATTTCTTGGTGCAAATATTCAAACATTTTTTTGAATATGTATCTAGGGATAGAATTACTGGGTCTGATTATGTTCAAATTTACAAGGTAACAAATTATCTTCCAATTTACACTTCTACCAGCCATATTTAAAATACTGTTTTTGTCCACATTATCTCTAATAGTGTCAGTCATTGACTTCTTAATATCTGCCAAAAGAGAGTGAAAAATCTTATTTAATTTTGGTGACATTTTATTATTATTTGATAACACTTATCTGTTATTGTTTTTCACTAGAAAATGTAATCTTTATAAAGTTTGATACTTTTCTTCTTTATTTTATTCCCACAACCTATGATAGTCTCTGTGCATAGAAATGCTAAATTGATTATTGTTAAGTAAATTAATATGATGTTATGTATAACTGATTATAAAATTGATCTTTGTTATATTTATATACTAGAGGCCCAATGCACGAGATTTGTGCAAGGGGCTCAGTCCTTGCAGGCCCAGGCAAACTGCCTCAGCCCCAGCTTCATTGTTCAGCTGTTCGGTCTAATTAGCATATTACCCTTTTATTATTATAGATGAGAAAATAAGACATGCAATTAGGGCATATAGGAAATTTCTAAAAATTAGTATTTACGATAAAAAAATAATCCCAGTCAATCTATTAAATTTTATGAATAGAAAAACTATGAAATCTTTTAAATAAAAAACAACACTGAATCACAGCTAAGATTTAAGAGGACATATCGCCACTAATGGAATCTCAAAGATATCTACAAAACACACACATGTTATATCAATAAAGAAGGTGTTATTTCATGTTTGATTCTTTAAAGACCTAGAATAGTTGCCATTCATTAAACTGAGCTATTTTAATATCCACTTACATAATTATTTAAAGACATATGAAAATGTATAGTATTCATTTATTATTATAGCCACAAGTTTATGTTGAAAACAGTTTATCAGAAATTTTACAAAATAATGTTTCAGTTGCTAACTTATACGCTTTGACTCAGTTAATATAGAATAAAATGTGACTAAATCAATTTTAGTGAAATTGAATGTAGATTTGTTATGGCGATAATTCTCAACTTGTGGTTTAAGTAACTGTAAGGCTAGTAGAAACTTTGAGATGGCTCATAAGGTCCCTTTTTTGTGGCCTGCTATTCTTGGGAAACACATATCCTATATAATAAAAGGGTAATATGCAAATAGACTAAATGCAGAAAAACCAAACAACCAATCCAAACATAATATGGTAATGATATACTAAGGCATCTCAAACACCTGCTATGATGTATACTGACCACCAGGGGGCAGATGCTCTGACATGTAGGTTAGTTTGCTGCTGGGGCCCAGTAGATTGGCACTGAGCTAGACATGCCAGACATGCCCTAGAGCAGGCGTCTTCAAACTATGGCCCGCAGGCCACATGCAGCCCGCAGAGGAGTCTGATCCGGCTCGCCAGGTTTTTTGGGCAGTGAGCGCAGCCGAGGTGTTACAGTAGGAATTAGTAGTTCATATAGTCCGGCCCTCCAGCTCTCTGAGGGACCGTGATCTGGCCCCCACTTTAAAAAGTTTGAGGACGCCTGCCCTAGAGTCCTCCTGTTTCCCTCTCCAGCCCCGATTGTGTGCCAGTGGGGTTCCTAGACCTGGCCTGCATCCTCTTACAACCTGGGATCTCTCAGGGGGGATGTTGGAGAGCCAGTTTTGGCCTGATCCCACAGGTCAGGCCAAGGGATCCCACTGGTGCATGAATTCATGCACCAGGCCTCTAGTTTAATATATAATTGCAGACACATAAAATTGTTCTTATCATTAGTATAAGTCAATGATACAATATTCATCAAACATTTTGGAGTTATTAATGTGTATCAGGTACAGTGGCATGTGCTAATCTGTTGAGATACATGGATGAAAATTGGTGCTATCATCCTTTCCCTTGTAGAGTATAATTGGCCTAAGCTATTACAAAGTAGTATAAGAACTGTGACTTCACATAAAAAGAGTTTTATCTTGTCAGTATTGTAATTTAAATTACAACTAGAATACTAGCATGATGGAAAAACTTAATTACCAAATGAAATGTCTGAATATACATTTTAAGCAACACAATGTTTCACTCATTACACAGACACATCAATATTACAAAATTTAAATCAGATACATTAATTTGCTTTAAACAATCATTTAAATTTATGCTTTAAAACAACTAGAAGCAGAGGTTCATAATTACATTAGAAACCACTTCAGAAGATAGCAGGTGAACAAATAATATGCAAAATGCCCATTTATTTAGCATTTTAATGAATGCATTTTTCTCTAGTGAGATATAGGATCAAATATATTAATATGAGCTTATGACTTAGTGTTAGTATTTTTAATTGATAATAGTTTAGTTCCTTAAAAATAGACTAAAAAAAGTGATGACATTACACCCTATTCTACTTACTACTAATGAGTGAGAATATACTTTTTTTGGACAGAAATTTTCTGAAAGAAATGTGTGGTATTTCTAAGTTATTTCTCAAGCTATCAAACAAAGCTCTAAATTGGAGAAGGAAATCAAGTCACATATGATAAAAAGACATATACTGGTTTAAAATATATCCCCTTATTTTCTTTCTTTGATTAATAATTAAAATCTACAGACTTCATAAACCAGAACACACATTTCTCATCATATCTTCGTCATATTTCTATACTGCAGCAGGTTCCTAAGGACACAGTCTACAGTGCAGTGCATGTTTGCTATAGACTGATGGAGTTTTAGAAACCTGAGGTGAAACCAGAGGAGGCTGTAATACTCACTTCATTACCCTGTTGCTGTCTTGGATTTTACATGCTGTTTTATATATTGATCTGGTGCATTTTTACCCTATTGATATAGGCTGTTATATCAAATGCCTCTCCTCATTCTGCTAAGCTATCCTCCTAGGTATTTTTAACTAGATGTAAAGGTAGTTGAGATCCATTGTCTGATTATGATTATCATTTCTTTTATGACTGACATCCTTCACTCGGTTAGAGGGTAAAACCACAGGACCACCATTAATGCCTATTAAATCATCTCTACACCAAACAGGAAAAACCTGCTCTCAGCATTATGTTTGGAATGTTCAAGTGTGGTTTTTATGCATCTGAAACTATACTGGCAGGTTTGTGCTTTTTTATGATGCACTTGGCTTTCTATCTTCTTCTTGTTCACTGTGGTGATCGGCGTGTTCGATGGTGCTCACCCCCTTCTGTCTGGGCCAGTGTCTGAGCCAAGTACCATGAGCACCCATGGGGTGAACTTGGCAGCTGTGAGCCCCAAATGCTGAGCTCCAGTTGTAATTTTCCAGCAACAGCATCTGGGTGTTTGGTTGGCCTTTTATTTGGCTTATGTTGTCTGTCATGGTGGCGGTAGAAAGTCTGTGAAGTTGGCACAAGATTTGTCTCCTAGTCTGTAGGCCTATATTGTTAATATAAAATGTCATTTCCCATTTATTCATATTTGGTGTTATACAGTTATCCTCAGCAATACATCTGGATAGGAACTGGAGTGAAATTCTCTTAAAGTTATGTACGTGTTATGAGTTAGCCTTTTCCTGTCTTTCCCTTCTAACCATCCTGCCCAATCACATGCTATATATTTCCTACCTCTATCCCGCGGTTGTGTGTTCACTCTGGTCCCCATTCCATTGTGAATCAGAAAGTGTAATAAAATGATTCGGTGGCTGGCACATGTGTGCAGGAGCCATTTCCCTGTGATTGGACCCTTAGGGCTCTAGGCTTCTTTCCATTTCAAGTTCTAATTTTAGATCCTGATTATCAAAATACAATTCATACCTTATATGCCATATTCATTGTTTGAATAAAAGAACATGATTATTAAAGTTTAAAAAGGGTTGGTTTTAATGAGGATATTAACACTGCATGGATATCTGTCTTTAATACAGTACTTCAGCAAATATCAAATACCTTTTCATTTTATTTTTCTTCAAAATAAGATCATATCATTTGAAAAAAATTGTATGCTATTCTTTTTATGTTTCTTTCCTGGATTTCATATCAAGGAATTTTTTTTAAGTTTCCTTTTTATTAAGGATTTATAAGATTATGGTTAATTGGGTAATATGATTTTTTTTTATATATACAAATTTACATATTTTTTGTATTTTTAAATCAATAAAATAATGAAACACAAAATAATAATCACCATTAGAAGACAGGGCAAATTTATTAAAATTGTATACTTAAACAGCCATTATTAGTTTATAAAAACTGGATTTTTTCTATAATTTATGAAAGAACAAAAAATAATGTAGACACAGTTATTCTTGATATGAAAATGTAATTCCCTATATGGTAAGGTGTATGATATCTTTCCCACTGACAGGTGCTTACAGTCCTGTTCATTAATTTTATCACTAACATAAACTTTTAATATACATATGATTAGAATATAGGACTTCTAAGGCAGCTTAAAGTGACTGTAACCTGTAATTACTGTTCTTGTACTTGATTATAATAATCTGATTGCAATTATTCAGTGATTTTAATACAAGCCTCAAGCAACATAACAATAATTCAAGCTCAGTGATTGGGAACATGCTTCTGTTTGGCTGTGCAATGATGTTTTAATCCGTTGTGATTCAAAGATCAGAACTATAGTTCTGTTTGGGTAATTAAAGCACATTTACACTGTTAAGTAAACAACCTTATTTTGAAGCAGATTAATTAATGCAAAAATTCCACATTGGTCAAAATAGATCATTACCATGCAATCGTTAACAAAAGGCAATAAAAAGATTCTTATGGTTGTCTAACTTGATCTCTGTGATCCTATATCTAAAAATCTCAAATAGAGATGAAGGAGAAGAGGTGGGGCCATCGAAAGGATATAGCAGTTGTAGCACATTAATAATACCCTAAATACTTCTATTGAATTATGGCACCTAAAAGACTTAAAAGTCAAATGAAAAGGTATAATTTATTCTGAAGAGAAGTTTTTAGAAAAACCAAAAGTCAAAAAATGTTTAGTAAAGGAATTATTTCAGTTTGTGGGAAGCAAGAGTAAGTGGAAAGGACAGAAACACAGCTTTGCCAAATATTTCAAGAAAGCTCCTTTACAAAAAAAACCCAAATATTTGAAGAGAAAAATATGTATGGCATACTAGATCTGTAACAATAGGCTTACTTCTTATTTGGGTATTTGTCTCCTTTTCGTTTTTTAAATTAAAATTAAGCAGTAAACTTTGACTCTAAGACAGGAAGTATAGGACGCCAAATGATGCTCCCAGACACTTAAACTTCATCAAGTGGTAAAGTAATAGTTCAAAACGAGAGATATACAGCGTTATAAGAGAGGGATAATAGTTTTAAGATACCATCTTGCACTACGATGTAAGAATTACTGGACTGCCTGAAGGGGTAGAAGAGGCAGACCCAATAGACTTCCTTGAAAGATGGATCCCTAAGGCTCTTCCACTCAATCTAACAAGCGACCCAATTTTCTTCTAGAGGTGCTTAAGAATTCCAGGAAACAAAGGAGCAAAGAGACAAAGAATAATCTTGATTTTTTTTTTTTAAAGTCCCCGATTGGAGAAATAAAGAATGAATTATCTCGATGTGTGCCAAATGTGGTGCACTGGAAAACAACAACAAAAAAGCACAAAGTACTTTTCCCTACTGACACGAGGCTCACATCCAGGCAAAAGACCAAGAAAATATCTTTTATGCTGGCTATTAAAAAGCTGTGTTATAACTAGGTAAATTAGGTAAAATATGTATCTTTAGATTAAATATAGCATAAGATCAGGTCAATAGACAACCAGTCTGTTCAAGAGTAAATTGTCAAGCAAAATGTAGGAATCAAGGGAACATTTCAAAACAACTGCCCATGATCAACTTGGAGTGATTTTTCACACTGTGGAAAGGATTTGGCAGATGATCACCAGATGCAGTTGGCAGTGTTTCTGAACCACATTCCCAAGAGAATATACGTTTCCCCCCTCATACTGTTGAAGAATGTGCTCTACCATCCTTTATATTTTGGTCTCAGTGTCAAACCATCTATCTTTTTGCTAAAACAAGTAGGGACTTATGGAATTGTATTTTAGCAGTAAATTATTTTTCTGGTTATACCTCGCCTCATTTTGAAAGGTAAGGGGTGTTCACAGCAAGACACAATTTTTATTTTGTAAACTATTTTCTTTAGCTATAGCAGGGAGGAGAGGGAACCTCATAGTTTGAGAATGTCATAAAGCTTTTTAAAAATTATTACCTTGGCATAATAAATATAAATCTCTCTAACCATGTGGACACTTGCTTTCTTCCCCAATATACAACATGAAGATTTCTAATATTCATATGTTAAGAGTCTACAAGGCTGGACAGAAAATTTCAGGAAATGCAGGCATCCTACCTTTGAATTATATTTACAACCTAAAAACAAAATGGAAGAAAACTTATTTATAATCAATTTTTAGAGGATACATGAGCAGTATAGAAATAATGAAGAAAAAGTCATATATTAGTCATTTTTATCATTTAAAAATACAACATAAAATATTGTTTCTAGGTTTAAGAATAAGAAAGTAATGACATATTAATAGCTATGATTATGCAGTTGTAGTTCATGCTCCCAAGATTATTGCCTCCAGGACTAAGGCTGCCCCTTAGCTCCTAAAAGAACCGAAGGAAGAATAGAAATGTGCTCCATGGTAAACTTTAGAATCATGCAAGTCAGAAAGCAACTGCTGATATTCTCCACTGTCCTAGGGGCTTTACATATCTCTAGAATGAGCCTTTAAACAGATTTAGGTAAATATTTGTATGTTTATCTAACTTTCTGGACTATCAAGTCCACAGTTCTAATTCTGCCTGGAAATTAAAATTAATTATGTAAAATTAACTTTAGGGAATTGGTGGCAATGTTGGGATTATATTCTTGGAAAGCTGTTACCTTATATTTACAGTTGATCAATATACAACTAATTAGAAAATGGCAACAAACCTAATCTCAGCATATAGTGTTTTAACTTGCTTATAGGAGCATATGCCATATAAGCACAGGATTTTGTTTCAGAAGGAAACTAGGTATCAAATAACAAAATACTTTTAAAGTTGAGGTGATTTGGTTTTTAAAAGTGTAGTAATATCTAAGGTCACATATTTGTCTAGTGGCAAAACCAAGAACATACGGGTTTTGATACAGTGCATCAACGTCAATAAAAGAAACGGTTTTCTGGCTTCCTGTTTAAGATATTTTCCAATGCTAACTAATATTTCAATATTAAATTATTCTAAAATGTGTATTTCATTTTGCACTGAGAGCAAATAAAAATTATAGGAAAGAATTAAAGAAAAAGTTTCTAAATTTCTTAAAGATAACACACATATGAAACACATACATTTAATATGTATTAAATATGTAATTTAGTCCTCTAAGTTTATTACAATATATTAATTATAAAATTAAAGGCCACACAAATTGTGTAATTTTTTTATCTTTATGTAGTCTTCCTTGCTAGATATCAGAAGGCAAAAAGTCCACAATATTATAACGACCCCCTAACTAATCTGTGAGAATCAAAATGTATTATATTAATGGGAAAACCCATCATATAATTTTATTTCAGGGCTATTATCTTAAGACATTCTTGTGAAGGCAAAAATTTATATCCTAAAAAAGGAAATAAAGATGCGAAGACCAGTCTGCTACTGTTGTTTTAATCTACTTACCAGCTGTGAGTACTTCAAATATAAAAATTTCATCCAAGTCTTTTTTCCCCCATCCCACTGTAATAGACTGTTTTGTGTGTTTTTTTCATCCGAAGTGGTTTCAGTTTCTAATAGTGCATCAAAGTCAATAAAAGAAATGGATATACTGCACCTACTTTTAAATTTCTAGATATTTTTTCCCCAAATCATTAACCAAGGTGAGCATCTTACCACTATTTCCACAATTGTGTTTGCCTAATGATACTTGGTTAATAACCAGCAAAAGAATGCTTCTATCATAATAATGAATTATTGGTCCAGACTGCATATCAGAGTGTAGAGAACCACATTTTCATTGACCACAGCCACCACAAATTCACATTTTGACTTCCTTTATTTTTCTGCATGAGCAGTAGTTTATTATAGACCCATGTTAGTATCTTCTCAGCAGTGAAAGATAAAAAACTTGGTTTTATCCTATGCGTAGTAATTTTAATGATGGTAGCACAATGTATGTTTTTAAGGCTGTTTTAAGCAACTTAGGATAGTTGTTTTGTTAGGCAAAAAAATCTCATAAAAAAAGGATACTGGACTGAGAGTCAAAATATCTAAATTATACCCCCCAATTAAAGTTCTAGAGAAGTCACTTACCTTTGGTATGGCAAGCTGTGTTGTTTAATTTTTTCCATACATTACTGTAAAATGAACACAAATGTATCTCAAATAGTTTAAGTGATAAAATCTATTTAATTTTTTTTTTTTATAAATTTTCAAATTGTTTCCAAGGTATTAATTATACTAAATTTTCAGAAGTATTTTATAAAATAGAAACAAAAAACAAAAATGTGCTTATACATAAATAAATACACTATGACAAAATTAGATATTTAATTTAAATGTAAAAATTATATCTATCTGCCTTTGATATTTGATAACAATAAAAGTGGAGTAATGTAAAATATATGTCCAAAATTATTTAAGACACTAGAAGCCCAGTGCATGAATTCATGCACTAGGGGGATCCCTCGGCCTGTCCTGTGGGGATCAGGACAAAACCAGCTCTCCACCATCCCCTGAGGGGTCCTGGATTGTGAGAGGCACAGGCCATGCTGAGGGACCCCGCTAGTGCACGATCAGGGCTGGGGAGGGACTGTGGGAGAGCTCCATGGCGTGTCTAGTACATCTCACTCAGTCCCAATCAGCCGGACCCCAGCAGCAAGTTAACCTACCAGTTGGAGTGTCTGCCCCCTGTTGGTCAGTATGTGTCATAGCTACTGGTCGAAGGATCAAAAGGTTGCATATATATTAATATATATATATATATATATATATATATATATATATATATATATATATAGGTATATATAACTTAAAACATTGGGCATTTAAAACATTGACTATAATAACTCTGATATTAAATAGAAATAATTTTAAAACACACAAATTACTAAATATCCTACCTCGAAGTATTGATATTTGTTCCATGATGAATACCACAGATGTTAATGTTTGTATTTCTTGTCTAGTTTAGCAGTAGAACACATGTCAGTTGCCAATATAATAACTTATTTTACTTCTAAATTTGTTGTTTCTTGAAACACCACTCATAATATTTGTTTAAGTATACAATACACATAAATATATTAATGTTTATTTTATTTTAAAGAATGACTCATTCTAAGCAGGCCACAGAGCCAGGAACAAATACTTATTAACATGACAATAACCACAAACACTATTAACTGATTAGATCATGTAGGCTCCTTCTGGCCTATGTGATCTCATCCTGGTTCCAGGAAATAGCCACCTTAACATTTGACCCTGCATGTCAAGGTATCTTGCTTTTAACTTGATGTTAGTGGATTCCTTCAGACCAATAATGTCTCTGTATTGATTTTTAAGTTCTAATTTTTACAGGATTAAAATACATTTCCTAATTTTCCCAGTTTCTCAACTGATAATTCTTCAAGATTCACAATTTGGAAAAATACACACATTTTTCAAGAAACACTAGAAAGAAAATTCTCTTATAAGAACAGTATTCTGGCTTATTACAGTACAGACACATTCATTATGATCCCTATCTCAATATTTGAGTGAAGAGTGCACATGTCATCAGGGTTTCAAACTTGCATACCCCACGGAGCAAGGGGAAATGGTACTGATAGGATTCCTGTACTTACTAATGAAAAGTAAGGCCAATCACCAGTAGAAAGTTACCCGTAGGCATTAATTCCAAAAAGTAACAGCTGCCCAATGACTAACTGGCATATTATTTGGAGATAGAGTAAATTGTTTATGAAAAAGTCCCTGGCAGTCAATAAGATGAGGAGGCAAATGGGTCAATAGTGACAGGCTCTGCAAACCAAAGGTACATCCAACAAATAAGGTAGTGATTCTAGCAGTTTACAATAGAAAACATGATTTATTTTATTTTCCACCTAATCATTTAACCATGAAGTCAAAGTAATGCTTTATTGTCTAAAAGACAACATGCACTGTAAATAATAAAATTAGTACCGAGAAGCGTAAGTCAAGAGGAATGCAAATTCTCTTCATTTCTGTGACTATTCCCTACAGGGGTGGGAGTATGTGTATGTGACTAAAAGGATAAAGTTTTACTAAAGTTTCCTTGGCTTTGTATTTACTTAGAAAAAAATGTTATTAAATACCTATTTGAAGCTATAATTTTGCTTAAAGTAAATGATACTTATTGTTATTACTAAACTGCAAGAACATCAAGCAAACAAAAAATAATGTATAAAGATAGTCAAAATGAGAAAAATGAAAATTATCTAAAATTAGAAAATTACCTAAACCTTATTTTTTGTTCAA
Source organism: Pipistrellus kuhlii (assembly GCF_014108245.1). Taxonomy (NCBI): domain Eukaryota; kingdom Metazoa; phylum Chordata; class Mammalia; order Chiroptera; family Vespertilionidae; genus Pipistrellus; species Pipistrellus kuhlii. The sequence goes on along the minus strand of NW_023425540.1, from coordinate 46,103,253 downwards.
TATATGACAGTGAAAATATTCCATTTAGGTGTTCTTTTTATTTCAGAACCAAAAATAATGATAACACACAAACTTTCTGCTGAGGGAAATATAGAGCTAAGTTTGAATAAGCATCCATCCTCTCAAAACTCTTTGATTCATGTCACTGACACTAAATATTTCAGAAGTGATCCAAGGATTAACACTGTCACTAGGCATATTTTTCTCAAGGAATTCCTCAAGTGTTTGGTGAGGACTGAATTTCATTACCTTAGCATGTGTTCTTTTGAAGAGCACCTGTTCTACAGATTTGTGAAGCAAGACACACAAGACTAATATGGGATCTAAAGCAAGCACAGGGGTGGTCAAATGGTTGGTTATATGTCAAATATAGCAATTTGGGCAATCTTCCAGTGCATCAGCTCTACAGTGCCCATTAAAGCGAGCATCAATGAGAAACATGCCTCACTTGACAGCTAGAGGCCTCAGCTTAAATGATGTAAATACTAATGAAGATTCATAGAGTTAAAGTTCAATTTAACAAAAAAGTGTATGTGAGGAAACAAGAAATTTGATGAGTTATATAATGTGGTCTTCATTAAGTGAGTCAAAAACTGGGCTCACCAATCATAAGCATTTGAAAACCATGAATTTTGTTAAATATTTAGGTAGTTTATTTGGCTTTAAAATGTGAGCTATGGAATTCATAGGAAGAAGAAATAAGTTATCTTTGCTAGTTAGGTAATATAGCAAGTAGGCAAAAGCATTAAATTTCTTCATCTAATTAATATCAAAATTGAAATGTTATTATTGCTGTTCCCTTTTCTACCTGTATCTTGTTAAGTTGTGAAAAATTAGTATTATGAATAAATTTATAGTGCCACTTTTTAAATATGTGCAAATACATATATAGATATGCAGATATGTATATACACATATAAATATATCTACAGATATAGGTTAGTATGCCTACATATATATGTATATACACACACACACATACACACACACAATCTTCTGGAAGTTAATAGAAAAATAACATTTCATTTTTGGAATTTAAAGAACTGAAGAAGCAGCTTTTAAATTATATAATTGAAGTTCTTATTTTATTACTCATATTAAGTGTAAGGCTATTTACTAACTTTGTAGTAGTCTACAGAGCTTACTAGTGAATCACCACATGGTGGCAATCCACTAGAACGTTCTCCGTTATAGGGGTAAGAGATTTGCAGATGAGGCAGTTTCACAACCTTTTTTTATCTAATCGAAAATTGACTCCAATTAATATTTCCTCTAAGGCAAGAGAGAGATTCCACTGAGATATGTACCTTTTCTCACGCAAAGGTAATTATCAAGCTCCTGGCATGATTGGTTTAATAAAATTTCTAGTGATCATATACAAAGCATGTATCATATAAATGAGAAGAGTGAGCATTCCTATGAATACTACCAACACTTAATACTTATTGTGAAATATATCTATACTGCTTTCAGTTTTATTTACAATGTATGTAGACACAGTTAAGCATTTTACCTATACATTATTCTTTCAGATATATATTTTTAAAATCTACTCTTTTGGAACATAATGCAAGCATAGATTCATGAGTGACATGTATAACATAGTTGATATGTTTAATTATAGGTAGATTTATTTATACATAAAGGTTTATATGTAAATACAGCATACATATCTTATAATTTTCTGTGTTTAGTTCTTCATTAATATAATTTGATTTCTGAAATTCTGTTCTACTTAGAATCACTGGAAAGAGCCTTTGACCTGATGGAGGAGATACTAAAATAGATTTCTATATTGAGAAGAAATAGAAGGGAATACTTTCTATTCATACTAATCCTGAAAATGTTCCAGGTCACTGACCCACACTGATAGGGTGTACATTAAACTCTACCTATTGTTTCATGATACATTTAATTTCTGGATACTAAATCTTAAAATGTTCCCATTGTAACCTAATGCACTGTTTTTTCATCTTTGAAGGGGAAAAGAGATACCGTGCAATTTAAGCTCTTTACACACACACACACACACACACACACACACACACACAAATGGAAATATTGGACAATATATTGCTTAATATTTTTGCAAAATTTTAAATGCTTACATGAAATTAAATATGCCAAATCTCTTACTTTTCCTTTGGAGCAAAGGAAAATAATAGACTTGTAACTGTCCAGAAAAAGTTTAGTTTAGAAACAACACAAAAGTTTAAAACTAAGTTGTTTTTTATATATATCACTCTCTGTCCATTAATCACTGTACACATGCATTCTCAAAGTATTATATAGAAGCATTTTAGTCAAAAAGGTCTGTAATGAAGACTTAATTGAAAATGTGTACTTTTACTTATTAACTTAGGTGTTGCGGTATGAGAAAATGAGTATTTCAAATATTTTTAGGACTTTTAATGAGCACATTTTAAGAGATTAGTAACGCCTGCTCAACTCATCAACCTCTCAACCTTGTTTAAGGAAATCACATGAGCACTTGACCTCAGTAAGATTTTAAGAAGAAAAACAAACTTCATAAAATTTAATCACATTAGTTGCAAGCTGGAAGGATGTTTTAATGCTTCTCCTAAGCTACCAAGTTCCATTACCTGAATCCTATCAACATAATCCTTTCTGAGAAAGAATAGAATGAATCAAATGGAAAAGATTTGTAATTGAATTATCTTCAGTCTCAGGGCCAATTAGGAACACTTTTTTTTATTAGCACACCTAGATATAACCTTGTCTGTTTCTAATTAGTCCATCAGCTCAGATAATAAGAAATGTAGGAACAGTTTTATAGGATTGTAAATTGAAAGAAAATCATACTGTTGATAGAATGTGTACTATCCATGTATGAATGGTTGGGGAGAGAAGAAAGGGGTGCATTTATAATAGGGTAAAGTGTTAGATATTCAGTATTTCCCTTAGTAAAGATCATCCCTTTTCACAGAATTATAACTCTGTTTCCATCTAGGCCATATCCTTTTTAGATATGACCAAGTTATAGTCAGTTGTAGTGTTTGATGAAAAACAAATATGGTATATAGATGATGTCTAGATCAAAAACTAAGTAAACAGGGCAGTTACTGCAGTTAGGCAGCTTTTGCTTTAGACATGTTTATATTATATATACACCTTAATGTGAGGAAAGCTAGAGGGACAGTATCTATACTGCATAATCAACACATATTTATGAAATGAAAGATTAAAGTTCGGAACAATAGATGTTTCCAATGTTTATAATAAACTTTTTAAACAATGCTACACTTACTTTGCTTGTTTTTCATTACTAAACTGTGATATGTGTATTTGATATTCATATAGTTCAAATAAGAACAGATATTCATAATGAAAATAAGACATTCCCTTATACCAAAATGCTTACTTGGCAATTTTATGATACAATAAAGAAATTGAACGTAGAAAATAAATTTTATATTAATCAAATATAGAATATATTGCATTCCTAATTTAATGGTGAAGATAAAGATTCACTTAAGTGATTTTGCAATATCTTAATGTAACTTTCATAGTTATAAAGCCGAAAAGAAAGTAGTTTTAGTGTAAACATACTGCTTGCAATTTCCAGTTGTAATTTAGAAGAGTTATTCCAGACATAAGAATTGTACCATTTATCACTTTTACTTTATGTAAATTAGATGAATTACATTATCATAACAAGAATAGAGAATTATTAACCCTGCAGTTCAGTACTTATTTTTAGTAACATATTATTTGATATTATTAGTAATGATATTAATAGTAGTGGGGAGACTTTCCTTTTTACTGGTTATTTGTACAGATTGCAGAGCACTGTCTTTAGCAATTTCCTATTATGTTTGCACATACTAACTGGTTAAAGGTGGGAATAGTAGTAGGCAATTCCCAGTTGCTCCTGTGAGTTTGCAATTGTGATATTGTATTAGATAATTCTAGCCCTGCCTCTTTTGCTACTAGTCACTCACAATCATTTAAGAAAAAAATGTCCCCTTACTGGGCCATGCTCTTCCTAGGGAGATCTAGGTCATGTACAGTCTCCTGATGTCATTCCCCTGTGCATGATGCCATATATGTCAATTATGAAATATGACTTCATACTTTGCCCCTATGGAGAAAAAAATTATGCAGACATATAAAACTGAAATATTTCTTCCAAGCTATAGCAAAGAGAGTAATTCTTTGGGGATAGTAAGAGAAAAATACTGTGGGAAGTTAAATTTAGGTTAAATATTAGAGTTACAAATTAAAAAAGGCAAGCTAGTTGCTTTCTGAAATGGCAACAGATGTAAATAAAATTGCAAAAAACCCCAACATTTTATCCTAATAGTTTACTGTGATAATATATATTAATTCCTATTTGCATTATAATTATTTTTTAAAACTTGCAAAAAAGAAACTGAAAGAAAAAAAATATATGTCCAATAGAAGTAGTAAAAGAGTTTTCTTTGTATGCTAGATATTAAACAGGTGTTATTTTGGCATACATTTGTTAGTGATAAAGGAATAATTAAAATACTAGTTATCAATTATATTCAAATGCATAATACTTGCTGGTTTGTATTTCAATCTCCACTCATAAGCTCTCTCCAAACACTCCATTCTTAGTGTACAAGAGTAAAATGCCAACTGCCTTTTGAACATCTGAACGTTAACAGGAGATACAATTTAAGATGTCCAAAAAAGGGCAGTTTAGTGGTTCTAAAACCGTGAGTTAAATATTGGTATCTGTTAGTGATGCCTTAATGTCCAAAAGTTTCTATAAGTAGTTATGAGAAAACTGAAGGAAAATCATGAGTTTGGAGAATTACATATTCCAACCAGGGAATATCAATATGCCACTTCTATTTTCTCTGCTGACAAACTTTAGTAGGGTAAAAATGCTTTCAGTGCAGTCAAATCTTACCTTGTAATTATCTATCTGTAGCTACACTATTTAAAAAAATGTAATTCTAATTAATACAAAAAACAAAACACGGATTGTTATGAATTATTTCATTTTTCATAATCATTTTATGTTTAATTATAGTCTTAAAATTTATAACCCTCTTGGTTTTCCTGCTTGTTCTATTTCAGAAGGGTTTTAATATTACTGGTGTTCAAAACAAAACAAAAAAGAAAAGGTAATATTGGGGAGGAGATGGACAAATACAGGAATGAGCTCACATTGCTATAGTCCTCTAAAGTGCCAAAGTGCCATGTAACAACAAATTGAAAGAACAAATTAGTAACAGAACTAAATTGATTAGTTGTTTATTATTCCTAATATTGTTTTTCAGTCTGTGGAGATATGCAGTAGAGATATCTGGTATTCTTAGTGGTGAGTTGTAATGATTATCAAACAGTATGAATCATATGAAACCTATTTTACATTTCCTAAAAAGCTAGTTGCTTTGGGTTAATAAATACTAGTAAATCTTTTTCTCAAAAACAACTGTTGCAAATATGTAAATTTTAGATAATAAAAGAGTGGGCATTGACACTAATGGTCTATTTACAATAAGCCCTCAAATCATTCTGGGGATAATTTAATTTCATATTACACCACTTTACATTTTTTAAAGTTTTACTTTATAAAGAAGGTAAATTGAATATCTATTTTGTGGGGGATTATGATCACTTTTTCCCCCTAACATTTAGATGTCAGAGAATAGTACTTGGATTTTATGTAGATATAGTTTATTTCTTTAGAATGCAAGCTCTGATTTTAGAGTTAGTCAGAAAGGAGATACATATAAATCTACGTGACCAGAAGAGATAAGTAGATCATAAAAGTCCACACACATCGTAACCTTGCACACCCCACACAGAGATAAGGACAGTTACAGATTATTATGGCATGGATAGCTTGATAATCTATGGTGAATCTTTGATAAATTTCAAACTATATCAAATACAATGACTCATTTTTGTAAAGAAACAAACCACGAAGGCATAAATTTTCCCTGAGATTTGTATCACTAAGAAACGGAATAGTTCAAAGTCAAACTTTATGTGACATGTGTTAGATTGCTCTTATGAAAGGCACTATAGAAATGTCACCCTATTATAACCTACTGTATTTAAGAATTAACTGCAGCACATCAGCCAGGGGAGATGAATATATATATATATATATATATATATATATATATATATATATATCTCCATGTGTTCACCCCCATCTATTACTCACCAGCAGTTAATTCAAAGCCTTCTAAAAAAGAGTCTGTAAGACAAAGAAATAAACACATTGTTAAAAGGAGTGCATTTAATATCAGGACTTTTTATTTTATTTTATTAATTCTAACAGACCCTTATACTAGAGTATTTTCACTTTAATAATAAGATCCTTTCATGTAAATGATGCAATCAGTATACCACAAGCCGGTTCTTTCTTTAGTGGGAGGAGTTAGCAGCTTCAACATTCAATTGACCTGTTTCCAAATAATCTATAGGAAAAAAATGAAGATTAAGTCCTCTAACAAGAGCAGTTTTCACAGCCTTGCGTACAAAGAGAAGGATTTGGTAAAAAGATGAGAGGGCAAGCCGCATTGTGCTGGCCCACTTAAATCTTATTTCCAATTCACTAAATGTGTTATTTGACTTGGCAAGTGAGCCAGTATGTGTATTAGATCAGCGGGGAGCCTAATCAAGGAGATGCCAAGTTTACTGCAGCCCCTCTGAGCTGCATTAGCCTCAACTAGTGACCTTAAGCAAAGTGGGTGGTTGAACCCAGAAGAGAATAGCATTAACTTTTGCTTGAAGTTCAGCCTGATTTGAAGTCTCCTTTTGTGCCTTATTCCAAAAGAGAGAGAGAGAGAGAAAGCAGAAAGTATTTAACAGAATTGAATCTAGTCAGCTCAGCACCATCTTCACATGCAAAGCTTCATAGAAGCTTGCCTCCATTAATGCTGACACATGCAAAAGAAATGAAAAGCATTAACTCAGCTGAGGCACTTGATTCTGCAGCTGCAGAACAATTCACTTTGTAACTTGGTAACTCAGATGGGGCTTTCCTTCCAGATAAATTGCTAATTTTCTAATTGATACAAAAAGCATTTTCAAATATTAAACTGCAAATAAAGCAAAAAATAAAAATAAAATAAAACCAACAGCCACCCCATAAATTACAAGGATGTTTGAAGGGTACATAGTTTAGTTTGAACATTTGTAAGTAGTGAAGTATGAATAGACTTATTTCCAGTTACCTCTTCCATACTACCTAGCATTGACCAGTCTTCCTTTCATATAGTAGAGTGAATGTACTAATGAACTCTTCAATTACATTTTGTACCAAGTAAATGGCAAACCTTTGAAGAAAAAAAAAAAAGTTGCTTTAGAATTATGCAAGCAACCAATTCCTCTTTCAGCATACCTGTTCTCAAGTTGGTTCCCCTGTTTTAAACTTGCTATCCTCCTCAAATACTCAAAGATTTCTAATGCCAGTTTTTACACATTGTTTAGAAACAGTTGTGGTTCTATTTTTAATCCCAGGATGTTGGACTCAGAAATATTCATACAGAAAAAAAAAATGTGTAGGGTAAAATTATAAAAGCTCAAAACATGAATGTTTTATAGGATCTTCTATATGGCCTTTGGCTATAAAACTGTACTTTTTCCTACACAAAATGGATGACAAGGTTCTTTTTATTTTTATTTTTTTATTTCATTTTTCATTTCACTGTTGTTGTTTTTTTGTTTTGTTTTTGGCTTCCCTCCTCAAGTCTCTCTAAAACATTAAGCCAAGCAAAACATTGTCAACTTCTGAAAATCACAGACACTACAATCTGAATCAACAAAGCAGAGAACCCTTCTCATAGATACATCTCTTTGGTGTTTAAGTGGTTTAAGCAATGGGGCAATTCTTTGAAACTTGGATTCAGCATTTAGCTAGATGGTCTAGGCCACAGAAATATCCTCCTGAGGCCATTTACAAAAAGAATAGGAGACAACCACATCAGTTTATGCTCCCAGGTAGTATAATTGCCTTTGTAGCACATGTTTGCAGAAGAAACTAAAAGCGACTTTAAGTAACCGGGATAGTGTTTTAGAAATAAGATGTTTAAATAATTGGCATTGCCATTGCCTTTTTAAACTCTGGGATTTCAAAACGTTTTCCAAACTTTAATTGCGATGGAACCCCTGTGAGGCTGATGGTATCACACCTGCTTTCCAGGACAATAAGCAGGGAGCGCAGGGCCCATTTCTTGCCTTGCCCCATGCCCTTCCGAGCCAGTCCAAGCTCAGAGCTCCCTTACAAACCATTGAATTCGCTCCATGGGAACACAGAGGAAAATGAGAAATGGGCTCTCGGAGATTTAAGGGATTTTGTAAAGTGAGCGAGTGAGCTGTATCTCAAATCCGAAGCTGAAAATCTAAGGTTCTTTATTCACCGGTTAGATATATCTCCTCATTAAGATAATACACGTAGAAGATCAGGCTTGCAGGATTACACTGGTAAGAAATAGAATCTGTTGCTGCACATTTTTGAATAACTTAATAACAAATATGTCTCCCTTTGATTTGAATAAAAATGACTACATTTTCACAGGCAGATGTGTAGGAGACAAGCAAAGACCCATGGCGGATTTCAAGATTGACTTTTGAAAGTTGTGAGAGAGATCCTAACGGCCTCCTTTGTAGTAGAGACTAGATGTTGCCCCTGTGTCAGGTAGTGTTATAAAGAGGCATGTGCAGAAGGTGGAGTGAGGGGTTAAAAGTCACACCGAACATGCTGCAAAGGCCTGTGGGCACCTCAACCTTTTTTCTTTAATTGGGAGGAGAAGAGCTTTTGAGTAAAGACTAAGTTTCGCAATGTAGGCCGGCAGCCCAACTGGGAAATACTCTTTATGTGAGCTGTCTGCAGCAGTTCTATTCCGAACCCTTTATATAGATCCTCTTTCAATATATATTTTAAGTTAATAAAAAGGGTATTTGACTAATTTTTTTTAATGAAGCTTTGACTACGAGCAATGCACAGAGTTGGCAATCATGGCTGGTTCCTTTCCCCATCTGCACTGCGGGAATGAGGGCAGTTTCACAGCTGGCTGTCAGCACAGCCCTTATGACTCACACCAATTATTGATTTTTAAAAGGCCTACACTATTAGTACCCCGCTACATCTCTTCACACACAATGTGTTTTAAAAATCCCTTTTCAAAAATACAAAATCCCAGTCTAACCTTTCTATCATCAATGTGCTTGCTCTTTACATTTTTATCTTAAATCTTCACAGGAAAGCAAACCAGGAATCTTTTTCTTTTCTTTTTTTTTTTTCTTTTTTTAACTTTTGGGCTAATTTAGAAGCAGAAGGTGCTTTGCCCATGTGAACCTTCTGGCAGGTATCACATTAGGAAAAAGCAAATAGTGGGCAGCGAGGAGAGAATAAAAGAACACAATTGAAAAGTTTGGGATCTTTTTCCTCCCTTTTTCACCTCTTTGTCACGCTATGCCACCATATGCCAAAGCCGCTCATAAAAGGCCCCCAGCCTCTTCCTCCCCATGCTGCTGCTTTGCATCAGGCCTTCATCCCAAATTGGACTTCTCTTTTTGCACGTTCCCAATGGCTAATTCTAGGAATTCTTGCAAAAGAAGTAATTCATATTTCAAGTCACTCTAATCTAGGGGTGTCGAACTCAATCAGAGAAGGGGCCAAAATTTAAAATCCAGCCTAAATCGTGGGCCGAATGGTTTACTGAACAGTCATAAACTGTCATTGTGATGGAAACGCAGCGGAGTGCAGTGATGACAGCGCGGTGCGGGCCACATTGCAAGGCCTGGCGGGACGGATTTGGCCCGCGGGCCTTGTGTTTGACACATGTGCTCTAATCAGATCTAGCTTCCCCAAATAACAAGCCATTTTGAGAATAGTCCTCTTCAGAATAAGGTGTATTACTTGCCTCGGACTATAACAAAGTACCACAAACCAGGTGGTTCAAAGAGCAAACATTTGTTGTCACGCAGTTCTGGAGGGCAAAGTCTGAAATCTAAGGGTCAGCAAAGTTGTTTTTTGTCTATTTTTTGAGTTCTGAGGGAGAATGGGTTCCATGTCTGTTTCCTAGCTTCTGGCAGATTTCTGGCAATCTGTGGCATTCCTTAGCGTATAGGTGCATCTCCCTGATATCCGTCTTTACATTCGCATAGAGTCCTTGTGCCTCGGTGTTTGTGCTCACTTTTTCCTTTTCAGCCCTGGCATGTTTGGCTCTTGTCTAGAGCCTCAGCCCGTGGACCAAAGGGTCATGTGTTCAATTTTCAGTCAAGGGCACATGCCTCAGCTTTCAGGGTTGATCTCAAGCCCCAAATCAATTGATATTTCTCTCTCTCTCTCCCTGTCTCTCTATTCTTTCTCCCTCCCTTCCACTCTCTCTAAAAAAATAAATGGGAAAAATACTCATGGATGAGGATTAACAAAAAAATTTCCCTTTTTATAATGACACAGTCACAAGGAGCACCCAATGACCTCAACTTAATTTGATCTTCTGCCCCAAACCCTATCTCTAAATGAAGTCACACTCACAGGTACTGTGGGGTTAGCGCTTCAAAATCTTTTGGAGGAAAACATCTCAAACCCAAATAATAGGTTTTGTTAAATGTCTTTATATATACTTGTCACTACTAAAAGGTTAATGCCAATGCCTCAGCAGGGAAGAAAGATTGATGCATTAACTAATTACTCTCCACAAGGGTAGTTAACAGCTATTGGTAAGTGAAAAACCATTAATTTTATGAGGATGCTAGAAGTTTGTAAGCTAGAAAACCAAGTTATTTTCATCCATCCTTAAAATGGTACTATATGAATACCTAAAGTATGACCCATCGACTCTTTTTTTAATGACAAATTCCTTATGAAAACTAAACATACATTTTCTTAAGTGCACTACTACTACTGCCATTAAAATTTGAAAGACAGATTAGAAGTGTTTTTTTATTTCAGACAGTTTAGAAGGAGAAGTGAGGTATAAACAGATCATTGAAATTTAGGGGGCACCATAAAGAAAGCAATATAAATGGGGGGGGGGGAAGAAAAGGCAGGGGTCAACTCCTGTTAAGTAGCCTCGTGGTTGAAAGGAATGAAGGAAGTGAGTGTATGTCTTTATAACAGAGCAGGTCTGTGTAGTCTGCACAGTCTCACCTAACAGCAGGGCTGCCTGGTACAGGAGTACACATGGAGGCCCATGCATTAAAATGATAAACTAACGTCTAACCAAAACACAGTCTAATGTCCCACTTGTCATATATGACTTTTGAGCAACAAAATTTAACCCTAAATGCATAACTGTGAGTTTTCTATACAATTAGAGTAGGATAATATGAAATATGATTTGAAGATTGCCCATGTTAGATCTTCTGTGTATGGGATGGTGATGTTTGAATGAGCATTAAAAGAGATGCAGGGAAGGAATAAATTTTCTTTTGTCATTCCAGGTTTTTCTGGCTTAAATTGAAATTGAAATCAGACAGATTAGTAGGAAAAGATAACCAAATTTAATTTTGTACATATGCATGGAGGTCCCATAAGTACATGGGTCCCAAGGACAAATTGGGCAGTTGAGGCTTATATACCATCTTGAACTAAGAAGGGGATGGTGGTTTGGGACTTTAAAGGGGAGGAAGGCCACTCAGATGGAGATGGGAAAGCAAATGTTTGGTGGACAATGTTTGTTGGGCTATGCAGACACAATGGGAGGCAGAGCAGATTCTCATATCCAGGCCCTGCCCAGTCTTTCCCACCACACCTAATTCTTGTTATACTTTAGTCACCCGTGATGATAGCTCTCTTCCTGCGACAGGCCCTCTGTATCTAAGGGTCTCTTAATCAGTAAGGGGGAAGGTCAATAGGTTTTCCTGAGTCTTTTGTTTATTAAAAATAACCAGCTTAGATAATCAATATCTCACAAAGGCAATATTTTTAGAGTAGCAAAATGTCCTCCCTTCAGAGACAAACATAATTCATAAATACATATGTATATATTTCATTACAATTTACTTCTCTCACCTTCATTTCAGTAAAATTCATTTTTGTTTTCTTAGAGATTTTCACAGGTTGTGAAAATAAATTCTTTAGAATTTAACTTTTTTAGTCCATCTCATATCTTGTTTAAATAAAATCATATATGTATAAAATAGTATTATATATATAATCATCTGGAAACTAATCAGTAGAATGCTAAATGCACACTTATTTTAAAAGACAATAATATTGCAATCCTCTATTTTTTGATTCTTACCTTCAAAATAGTGATTTCAATTTTTTTAAATTAAAAAAGGTAATAGAAACAAATAAAAACCAAAAAAGCCCAAAACAAAAACAAATAGCATTCACATTTTACAAGACTTTTGAAAATATCAATAATCTTACTAGCTATAAACCTCACATAAGACCTCTAAAACATCTGGATTTGGTATGGAATAACATTTGGATTTTTTCCCACATTTTCTCCTGCAGTTTTGGCATATTGCAGACAAAAATCACAAAGAATTAATAAAATTTCATTGATTTACAATGTTTTTATTTTTTTTCTCAGTAGTTTTCCAGTAAAATTCACTGAGGCTTGGTGGTCTGAGCCTTTGAAATCTCTAAAGGAGCTTAAATATAGGTAAACATCAATGTGAAATCATAAAAACAAAACTGATTGTTATTTCCAACTGCAGTGACTCAATGTTAGTGCCCACCCAGAAAGGAAATTCTTCGGTTCGTTCCTCTGACACTGTAGTAAAATATCAACCTGTGGCTTTACTATAAGAACAACAATCACGTTAGTGTTAAGAGGAAATTAGTCTTTACCATGAGGAGTTGGGTTGTCAACAGTGTGGTGAGGGCCATGGGGGGAGGGGCTGCGTGGAAGTGGGCAAAGGGGGAAGGAAGAGGGAACATCTGCAATAGAGTCAACAATGGATATTTTAAATTAGAAAAGAGGGATAAAATACAAAGCACCTGAAAGCATTATAGGCTCTGAATCTTCTGCTTAGACACACAGCCTACTTGACCATATTAAATGAATTTAATGTTAAGCGTAATTTTATTACTTAAGCCAAGTATTGATAGATCCTGTGACTCTGAAATTCCTGAAGTTTGCCTGTTTAACATCAGCCTGCTGGAACTTGAATGCTATCCCCAATGTTCACTCCAGAAACTACCCACAAAACATTGTAAGCTCTGGGGACCTGAGCTTATTGGCCTATAAGGTCCACCTAAACACACCCAAGATTATTACTGCAAAACGGTATTGTTTAAATAATGTGTATGTTGACCATTTAAGTTAACAGTCTCTGTCACAATTTATCAAAGCAAATTAGCATAGTGAAGGTCACCAAAAGGAAAGCATTAAAATCCAAATGCTTTCAGCTGAAACCGGTTTGGCTCAGTGGATAGAGTGTCGGCCTGCAGACTAAGGGTCCCAGGTTCGATACCGGTCAAGGGCATGTACATTGGTTGTGGGCACATCCCCAGTGGGGGGTGGGAGTGGAGGAGGCCACTGATTGATGTTTCTAACGCTCTATCCCTCTCCATTCCTCTCTGTAAAAAATCAATAAAATATATTAAAAAAAAACAACAAATGCTTTCATTTCTTCTGATTTAGTACTTTTCCTACAGCACTATATATCACTTCAGTGCTTCTTAATTAAGAGTGATACCTTCCTTCAAGTCCAGACCTATAGTGCAAGCATTCCCCGTTCCCATGTTTCTTTCGATTTATAAAATTGGATAGGAATCTGGATTGCATTATTTTAAAATCAAATCAACACCAACATGTAGCTTTTGGTGTTTGATATAGATGATTTCACTAGATATTGTAAAAAATGTATGTGGGAATGAGAATTTTTGTCTTTTCAAACATTGACTTCTTTTTTGTTTCCCCCTTTTCCTAAATAAACATTATATTGTATTTCTTAGGAAGGTTCATAATTAAAAAGTTGCATAATTAAAGCATGTCTTCTAGTAATGCTAATTTTAGGATACAATCTGTTACCATTTATTTTCCAATAAAATATCTAGAATATGTATTGTAAAAAAAATCCTACCCCTTATGTAAACGTATTAGAAGCTTACATAGAGAAAATAATGTGCAACATTCAATTTTTTAGTTGACATATTTTAGATAATTGTACATTCAAAAACAATTGAAAGAAGTAATTCAAAGATCCTATGTACAGTTTGTATAGTTCCTGCTGATGGTAAAGTATTTTATGAGGTCAGACCAGGATTTTAATGTTGATAGGACCCCATCAATCTTACCCAGCATTCCCCAGTTTGTATCCATTATATATTGTGTATTTAGTTTTTATATGCTTTTAATTCATTAACTTTTCAATTTGAACATGTAACTATCATCTTAAATTTTAAGCAACTATGTATAACAGGTGTTTATGGGTTAGATTATATATAGTTAATCCTAAATAGATAAAAAAAATACTTACTAAAGATGGTTATGATTCTAAAGAAAAAATCTAATAAATACGTTACATTTTTAGATCTGGTTAAATAATATTAGAAAGTAGTCTGAAAAGATTAACTACTGTTCCACAAAATAAAGAAGACAGTTTTAAAAATCACTATTGACAACTTTTTTCTTAGGAAAGCACACCATAGTTTCAAGTTGGAGGTTCAAAAGAGATTAAGAAATATGAATCTATTTTCAGTGTTTGGGGCACCAGCTCATTAAGAATACTAGAGCAGGCTTCTGGTTTGTAAAATAGCACTGACTCAAATGTGTAATGATTTCACTTTCAAATTTCTTTTATCTCAGCTGCTTCTACTTTAACAAATACAAGTGCTTCAGTTATAATAAGACTAATGAGCATTGCAGATGATTTTGAAAATATAATTCTTCCCAGGGCATAATATTTCCACTTCCCCCCTCCACTCCTCCATGAATTAAGTAAAAATAAGGACGTTTCCCTTCTTAGCACTTTCATTGCCTGAGTACAACCTGAGCTAAAACCAAAAACTCAACTTTAACTTTTGAGCCCATCAATAAAGAATAGCATTTTGTGAGCAGGATTCCTTAGCTTGTAAGGGACATTTTTATTAACTTTAGCAAAGACTATACATGTGCTATCGGGTTACATCCTGAAAATAAAATGTGCCAAATGGATCATTTGAAATCACTGCCTCATTGCAGCTTGGAGTTGGCATTTTGCTGATCAGCTCACCGTGCACTCTTGGGTACTTTCTCTTAAAGTGGTTACAAGTCCAGCCTTGGGATGTTATAGTTGGATGCACTGTGTAAAAGGCCCTTTCCTAAATAACTACCTGACTTGCCTCAGAGCCCCGGTGCAGAAGCTTTTTCATCAGTCACAGCTTTGAAACAGCAAGGGATGCAATGTATCGGTTTATTCAAAATAGACACTGTGCTGTTTAGGAATCAGGGAAGAACTATAACCAATGCTATGCAACATGATTTAAAAAATAAGGATAAGAAGTGCCTAATACGACCCACAAAATGAGACATCTGTAAACCGCTACAGAAAATTGTGTAATGAACAACATCTCTAGGGTCTCATCATGTAATTCAGAGCTGTTTTTGGCTCTCTTTCATTCTGGTTTGAGGATAGATTGTTTTACAAGGTACATCAGCCTTGAGGGAATAGCAATTTCCTCCCTACCCCCCAACAACAACATGAATGTAACTTTTTAAACTGCTTATCTTTGATCAAAAATATATTACTTAGCATACCAAATAAACAGCCCAACAATTTGTCATAGGAATTATTGCTTCCTGTGACTATTTTTAGTGTATGTGTGTGTGTGTTTTTAAACATTTACCCGGCGATTGGTAATGAGAGCTGATAACCCTGCCATTTGTTTTTTATTTTCGCAATGATCTCAGAAAAACATTTTGAAATACGAACTGCTCTTTAATGTAATGGATAAACTACTATGCTGCCAGGAATTATACCCAGCTTCCTCACTCAATAGCCATGGGAACTGGAGCAACAACCACAACCCACACACATAATGCAGGAAATGATATGGAACACATATATTACATTTCTGAGGTTTACCAAGAAAGGCTACTTTAGTATTACTGAAGCACCAGAAAGGGTGAATCAAGAAGATTCAAAATGCTCAAATGCTGATATAATTCTCTTGTCAAATATATTTTGCTTTTTGAACTGGTTTGATAGCCTCCTAATTTGATAGTCTTACCCCATAAAGATAAATGAAATTACCTACAACAGTTCTCAATGTTTTGCTTTGTTTTGTATAAAAAGGCAAAATCATAAAATCATACTTTTTCCTACCCACTAACAGGAAATAAGTCCTCTCTTCATGTCTCTGCCTTGAGCCCCAGTGCAACACAAAGATACATTGATGTGTGGTTCAAAGATATTAAATGTGGTTTTAAAAGTAATGTAAGTTTGGAATAATATTAAAGCTAATACTCATCAGTCTTATTTGATTTCAATGTTTTAGGAAGCAATCGATGCATTACAGTATTTCAATATTGTAAGCAATTATATAAATTATAATGTATGGCAAAAGAAAATAAAAAATATCTCCATATAACCTCTATTAGATTAGAATTGGTACAAAAAAAATACATACTCCAAACAATAATTTTTCA
Source organism: Pipistrellus kuhlii (assembly GCF_014108245.1). Classification (NCBI taxonomy): domain Eukaryota; kingdom Metazoa; phylum Chordata; class Mammalia; order Chiroptera; family Vespertilionidae; genus Pipistrellus; species Pipistrellus kuhlii. Next base: position 46,086,709 of record NW_023425540.1, on the reverse strand, counting down.
TCATTTCCAAATATCATGCAAGTTTAAAAAAAGTAAAGGAATATATCTATACAAACAAAATCTCAATGTTTTGCAAATTTCCCTAATGCTTAGGAAGTAGGCAGAATATATTGATGAAAAATAATTGCTAATTTAAAATTCTAATACGTTACAAAGAAATAATTCTAGATAACAAAAATGGAAATTTCATTGTTAATTCAATTTTCTTATTTTATCATGTTTTTCATAATTTCAAAATTAAATAGAGTGCTTGAAACCAGAAAATTAGTTTTAAATTGTAAATTAAAATTTGAATTCCAAAAGGTAGTGCTATAATTAATATAAACAATTTTTGACAGAGTTCTGAAGGATGGGTTTTTGTACAGATCCATTACATCGATTTCATAGAATTTTTATTCTTTTTTATATATAAGTAATTTATTGATTTTTCACAGAGAGGAAGAGAGAGGGATAGAGAGTTAGAAACATCAATGAGAGAGAATCATCGGTCAGCTGCCTCTTGCACACCCTCCACTGGGGATGTGCCCGCAACCAAGGTACATGCCCTTGCCTGGAATCGAACCCGGGGCCTTTCAGTGCGCAGGCCGACGCTCTATCCACTGAGCCAAACCGGTCCAGGCAGAATTTTTATTCTTATACTAGAGGCCCAGTACCCCCAATTGCCCTCCCGTGCAGGCGTGGGTCCCCCCCTAACTAACCTCCCCTGCAGGCCCAGTCCCCCCAGCTGTCCTTCCCTGCAGGACATCTTGTGGTGGCCATCTTGTGTGTTGGCGTAGTGGTCAATTTGCATATTACTCTTTTATTAGGAAGGATTAAGAAATCAATGGATTCTTGTACCATTTTTTTTTTATGTACAGCTTTGTTATGAAAATGGTTATATACAAAGCAGTGAGCTGCTAGGAAATTTCATTCTGCAAATACTCTCTTCTTACATTGAAGACTAAGGCCATTCAAGAGATTTGTATATTAGATCAGTTTTTGTCCTATTGAGAACATAGGTTAAAAAAAAAAATACACATTATTTAATCATCTGAGATTGTACTCTAATAATTACCTATTTTTCTAAAAAATAAAAGTTTTTATCCCCCATGAGCTATTCTGCAATCCACTTCCTGTTCTGTGTTAGTAGCTGCACATCAAGGCGCATGAGAAGGCACAGGGGCTTTTCCTGTGCTCTTTTCTTGCTCATGTCACTCACTAGCTTTGTGACCCACTTTTATTTTGAGAAATACCTGAAAGAGCATATGTAAAAGTTCTAATAGTGCTTGTCCAAAGTGAGTTTCAAAAGACTATCACAATTCCCTTGCTCACATTCAGAGACCTGGCCATGATTTGAATTAGTATATTAGCTTTGTTTCTTTCAAATTCCTTAAGCATATAAAACATAAATTCTTCCAATAACCTTTTCTGTGTCTTTTTCTATAGAATTAGAAAAGAAATCTTTCTTAAATCCATCACTCCTTTGATTAATAATTATAATATCTACCATAGAGTAAATACTTCAATATCAGGAGAGCTTTATATTAGTACACATGGATACAGTATCATTATCCCTCTTCTTTGTAATTAAAGTGAGTTGCTCAATAACATGGATCTTGTCTGTTTTGTTTATAAATATGTCGAAACTGTCTGGACCAACCCTGGGTCATAGTAGGTGCTCAATAAATATTTTATGTTTGAATTAATTATTTAATAATATTCTAATCTGGTATTCTTTTCTTAATTAAGAAATTCAGGAGAAATATAACTTTTAGGTTGTGTTATTACTATTAATATGTAGGTTTTTATACGAGACTAGAGGCCTGGTGCACGAAAATTTGTGCACTGGTGGGGGCGGGAATGTTAGGGATCCCTCAGCCCAGCCTGCCCCCTCTCACAGACCAAGAGCCCTCAGGGAATGCCCTACTGATAGCTTACAGGGAGAAGGCCTAAACCTCAGTGTGGCCTCCCTCTATGGGAGGCTACTGGTAGATCATGGGAAGGCACTGTCCCCATCACCCCCTCACTGCTACTGCCTCTGGCCACCCTCTGCAGGAGGTGACCAGGCTGATCAGGGGAAAGTGATATCCCATCATGCTGCTGCTGCTGACACTGCTGTCTGCCGCAGCTGCTTGAGCCACTGCCCAGCCCTTACAGCAGCAGCTGCCACCATCCACAGCTTGTCTGAGCCTTGGCTGCTAGGGCTGAGGCTCAGGCAGCTGTTGCGGCTTTGTCCGGAAGGACATCGGGAAGATGTCCGGTCTAATTAGGATATTACCCTTTTATTAGTATAGATAATTTCAATTTGCATGGAATTTTAATATCACAGTTATTAAAGCAATCTTTCCATGTGAGTTCTTGTGCTGATCTAGAGTGAGAACCCTGGAACCAGACTGCCTACATTATGATTGTGGCATTTGCCACTTACTAACTTGATGATCTTATGAAAATGGTTTAATATATCTGTTAACTGGTTTCCTTTCTGCACGGGATAGGTGTTATTATAATAATGGTATCTAAATCATAAAGTTGTTTTGAAAACTAAATATTCAAGAGGATGTTAGGTTTTAAACTGTGTTGTCCAATCAATATATATAAAGAGCAGATATTTATTTTTTGATTTATAAATGTGGTACCTGCCTGTAGACAATCTTAGAGGTAACTTGATGAATTATAGGATCTGTAGGATGTTAAAAAATTTGATCATCTTAAAATATCAGTATATTAGTTGTTAGAATTGAAATGCACATATGTGTTCCTCTTGTATTATAAGCCTGGTGAGAGTACAGTTAAACTATTAGGAGCTTACTTCAACTTGTTTCACATGGACTTAATAGAATGACTTATTGATAAGCAGAATTTGAAGAGAATAATCATGGCTAAAATGTATTGAGCACCTTTTGTGTCCCAGGTGTTGCATTAAGTGCTAAATGACATAGTTTTGATGGCAATACAAGGGTCACAAGAATGACATCTCTGGTGAAAAGGAAAATTCCCAGGTAGTAGGGCTGAAGTAAAAGTCCCAGTTGGACAGTAAAGTAACTATAAGATAACATGAGATGCTGAGGTGGTCTAAAGTGGATCTGAAATGTTAGTTTGTTCATTTAAGAATATTCCTTGAGCATATAATGTATGCCAAGAACTGAGAATAAAGGACACACAGAGAACCTGTGTTTATCTAAGCCTTGGTAGGTGGCACACCTTGCTTTTAGTCTGTAAGGCAAGTTAAAAACAAACAAACAAAAAAAAACTGCTGATGAGTCCATAAATTACTTTCTCTCTCCCTCTTTTGCTTCCTCTCTCTTTCTTTAATGAGGACTTAGCTGGAAATGATTCTGTTACTAGAAACACTTAGAGCAAGAGTACATCCTTGTCAACTTGCATTTGATTTATTCACCAAATATCATACACACAGAAGCAGCTTCCTGGCTTCATTGTCTTGACACCATCTCCTCCCTTTGTTTTCAGCAAGGGCTAAATTTTACTAAATACTTTCAAATAGTATCTCAGGAAGCAGAACTAATTAAAAAAGAATATCAAACGTAAATGGCAGAGTGATAGTCTTTGAAATGAAAGACTGTGTAAGAGACTCAATGGAAAATCTTAACCAGGGAAACCATTAGTCACATAAAATATTCAATCCTATCAAATGATACCATATCATTGGTGGCTAAGTGGCTAAAGTTTCTCTGAATTCAGGGCAATCTTCGTAAATGTTTTCATGTCCTATTAAAACAAATGGCATGAAAAGTACTTTATTCTATGCTAAATATAAAAGCACAACAGTGGCAGTCATTTAATGGGCTAGGCTAGTAGAATTTGAGTCTTTGTGAGGAGTTTCACATTTTTAAATTGCAGCTCAACATTAAAGACTTCAGTAAATTGGGATTATCCTGGACTAAGATGTAAGGCAGGATTAGAACACATTTTAGCAGCTATTTAGCAAAACAAGGAAATAGAATTAAATACCTGATTAAAAAAAAAAATTTGTTGTTGTTGTTCATAACCCACAATTCCACTGATTTTTAGGGAGAGTAGAAAGGAGGAAGGGAAGGGGAGACAGAAACATTGATGTGAGAGAAACACATGGATCAGGGTTACCTCCCACACCCATCCAGATTGGGGCCAGGAATGAGCCTGCAACCCAGGCACTTGCCCTTGAACAGAATCGAACCTGAGACCCTTCAGTGCATAGAACAATGCTCTAATCATTGAGCATCACCTTCCAGGGCAACATAAATCTTGGGTAAGAAATGTTTCTTGTTTTTCATCACTACACTATTGTGCTCGACTCTCAGATGGGTATATTATGGCCCATGGGCCAAATCCAACACACCACCTGTTTGTACAGCCCAGAAGCTAAGAATCATTTTTATATTTTTCAGTGGATGAAAAAAAGGATATTTTATGAAATGTAAAAATTGTATGCCATTCAAATTTTAGTGTCTATAGTTACAGTTTTATTGGAACATAGGCACGCTCATTTGTTTATGTATTGTCCAGGGCTGCTTTCACACGATAGTGGCAGAGTTGCCCAGCAAGTGTTTCTCAGTGATTGAGCGTCGACCCATGAACCAGGAGGTCACCATTAAATTCCAGATCAGGGCACATGCCAAGGCTTTGAGCTTGATCTCCAATAGGAGGTGTACAGGAGACAGCCAATCAATGATTCTATCTGATCACTGATGTTTCTCTCTCCCTCTCTCTTCCTCTCTGAGATTAATGTAAACATTTAGAAATATATAGTGGCAGAGTTGAGTAGCTGTGACAGAGTCTGTATGGCCCATAAAAGCCTAAAATATTTACTCTTATCCTTTACAGGAAAATTTTCTTGACTCCTTTGAAGTTTATGCACTGATCCTCCTTTGAAGCAAAAATATTTATACTATGATAGAAAAACGAACACTTTTCATAGTAGTCTGAATCTAGGAAACCTAATCAAAATAACAATGTTTTCATTCTTAGTACTTAATTAGAAGGTAATACTCATTTCCAAAATAGTCATAGGCCTAGTAGAAAAGCTGTTCTAAAAGTGAGAATGATTTTTGCAACTCACCAAAGCCGTCTACCCATTTCTGCCCAAAGAGCTCTTTTAGAAATTTGTGCCCAACCTGATCGAGACATGCCATTATTCCAACAATGAAAGTGTTTCATAAGAGACAATAGAGTTGGCAAAAGTCTGACTTTGTACCAGCTGCATGAATTTGCTCCAATTTCCCACTGGGTCCCTGGATCAGTGAATCTCTGATGAGAACATAGATAAACTAGATATTTCCTCAGTAAAGATCTGCTTTCTATCCTCTCAGCTACTTGACTTCACATAATTCAGCAGGTCACTTCTTTTTTCTGTTTCTCTCGGGGCCAATGCTACTGTTTATTGTAAAGTATACATCAAGCCATCAAAGGAATGAAAAATATTTATTTTCATGCAAATGTGTGCATATATCTGGAAACTTCTGGTTCCAACCTAATAGGTCAGGCTTTGAAAACAACTTTCACAATGTATTGAAGAATGTTTTTTACGTTTTTATGGCATTGCTTTCCTTACTAGTATAATGATTGTTGTATAACATTACACTCTATATGTCTATTTATACCTTTATACACTTTGCTCATCATATATATTTTAAAAATATGATTCAATATGTAATAAAAAGACAAGTAATATTATTAATAATTCTAGTAGGCTAGGAAAAGATGATAGTTTGAATCTTTACATTAAAGACCGTAAACCTTTTAATTTTCACTTAGTACACTGATTTTTCTTTTTAATTAGTCTATGGGCAGAAGTTAATACTATATATTTATAATTTCTAGAATTAAAACTTTGTCTAGCACTATAAAATGATGACATTGCTTTTTAATTGTGGGTTTGCAGTTTCAATACACTGTTGCTGAGTGAAAATGCCAAAGTAAGAGTGCTATTTAAAAAAAAAAATCATTGTGTTTTAGAAACAATGCAGATCCTTAAAACCCCTGTTATGTTACCAGCTTTAAAAAATGGGATAACAGTTGGAGTCTAAAAAGGATGTTAGCTATCAAACTACTTCAATGTTTAACTCTAGCCAAGTGTTTAGATTATAGAAAAATGGTTCTCAGGTCAACGGATCTCAAGCTGTTCAAACACCTATGAGGATAATTTTCCACCCAGTATGAAAACAGGAAGTTCATATAAAAAGAAGGAAGTTTAAGCAAGAAGTTTATATCCTACATAGCAAATCTCATATGTATAAAATGCACAGACGTTTGAAGACTGCCAAATTCCAATCTCACATACATTTAGATTGGGTCTAATTTACAAACATAACACACAAGTTTACCATACAGAGCAGTAAATTAAAATGCAGACAACAAAAATAGCTGCTGCTTTGTTCACAAAGACAAACGCAAGATGACTCATTCTTATTGTGTGATCATTAGGAATGCTGAGCTTATAACCTTAAATGTTAGTTCAAGCATGGTCAAAATTGTGTTATTTTTAAAATATTTATGATTTCTCATAAAATTAACTTGATAAATACTTCCCTTGCTTTCCTAACTGGCTCCTATAAGATATTCTTATAAAATAAAAACAAAACCAAAATAGGCACTTCCTATACCCTTGTTTATTTGACTCTCACCCTAAAACGAGAATCTTGTAACCACCTGATGAAAATCTATTATCAATAATTTTATATGTTAGCCTCCTGCTGGGGTCCAGTTTTTCCAAATATACTAGTAAGCATTTTCTTCTTTCTTTATAGTGAGTCATTCTTCAGTGCCTTTGATTTTTAGGTATGTCTTTCCCTCCTTTGCACTTCAAAGCCATTCTCTTTATATAAAAGGAGAAACAAATACTATTTATAATCACCATTTTTTTCAAGGTTAGAAAGGCTATGATCTATATCAGGCTACAGAGAATTATTCTCCCTCAACTCAGCCACATTTTGTCACATTACCAAAGTATATTTGTGTTTGCCTACTGTCTCAAAAAACCTATTTAATAATAGTTCCTCCCACTTAGAAAGAGCTAACAATTGGTCTTCCTCATTGATTTTTGCATCTCTCTCTATAATCTTAGGTAATTTGAAAACTTGATCTAGTCTTCTCATAGCATTTTTTAAAGCATGAAACTGGAAACTTTTACTACTATAGGATAGGTTTATTGATTACATTTTTAATTTTCTTTTTGAATATTTATATAAGAAATATATAAGAAATACAGAACCAGATGAAGATAATTACATGAAAAATAATGCATTATCATTGTAAAAATATAGAATAAAATGAAATTAAAAGCACCATATTTGCTTTTTGTAATAGGACAATGAATAACTCAAAATCAGTAACAATTTAAATAGTAGCATTCCTAATCTAGATTTGAATTAATGACCTAGACAGTCTGTGTGAACCCTTAGATACCAAGTCCACTAAGCACAGGATACCAATTTGTGTGATCATTAGGGCAACAAACATTTACCATTTTAATTTTTTAAATATTTTTATTGATTTCAGAGAGGAAGGGAGAGCAAGAGAGAGAAACATCAGTGATGACAGAGAATCATTGAATGGCTGCCTCCTGCATGCCCCCTACTGGGGGGATCAAGCCTGCAACCTGTGCATGTGCCCTTGTCTGGAACTGAACCCGGGACCCTTTAGTCTTCAGGCCAATGGTCTATCCATTGAACCAAACCAGATAGGGCTACCATTTTAATTTAATATAATCCTACACACACATTCATAGAAATTCAGTGTTTGGTTATGCTTAAATTATAAGTAATCAAAAGTTGAATAATTTAAAACACATTTGATATTCCTTAAGATTGAACTAATTTGTTGCCAAAGAAAAAAATGACACTTTCCTTATATTGACTTTAATGAAGCTCAGATGTAAATCATATGTTTTAAAGATGTTTATATGACAGAAGATTGAGGTCTAGATAAAGTCTGAAGTACATATCATCCTGAAAGTTTTGAGTTTCTTTGCTATGTGAGGTCATCCACAATAAAAATCAACAGTGAAATGATCTGATTTCAAAGTGTTCTAAAGCTCAAAGGCAAATCTATATTTGGAAAATTTTAGTGATGTTTTTTAAAACAACTGAGATGACTCATCTGATAGATGAGACAGTGTGGCTACCGTTGAATTCTAAGCATTTGAGCATCTTCTCACCCAAGTCCACCGATCACTCCCCAGTAACTCCATCTTTCTTATCTGCATTTTCATTTCCAGTGAATGGACAGGGACTAAGGCATTTTTGTACCCTACCTGTCACTTCTACCCTGTTTCCCCCCAAATAAGGCAGTGTCTTATATTATTTTTTGCTCCCAAAGATGCGCTAGGTCTTATTTTCAAGGGATGTCTTATTTTTCTATGAAGAAGAATATGGTACACATTAATTGTTAAATGAAAATAAAGGACATTTATTAACTGTATACGGTATGGTAGTACGGTAGTTGTCAACACAAACCAGAAAAACTGAATCCTACAGTATCAAAGATTTACTCATTTATTCAATGACAATCATGTCATCATCTTCTGGAACATCATCATGACAATCCAATTTCTGAATTTCCTGGTAAATTTCTTGTGACTCCATTTCTTTCAGAATCAGTGGACCAAATCTCTCATGTTTAGCAATAGCTCTGTATTTAAATGAGTACTTCTTGTCAAGGTAGCCTGCTCGCAGTGCATTTGCAATGCAACTGTCAGTGATTTTCTCCCATGAATTTTTCACCCAAGTCACAACTTCTTGCAGTTTAGGTTTCACAAAGTTTCCATGCTGATTTCTTTCCATTCTATTTTCAATGTAGTCATTATTTTCCATGCACAAATTGTCTTTGATTGGCTTGCTTATTGCAATATCAAGAGTCTGGAGATAAGCCGTCATTCCTGAGGGAATCATTATCTGATCTATTTTTCTTTTGTGAAGAAATGTCTGTCTTCATGTCTTTAGCATGGTGAGTGCTGGCTACATCCCAGACTAGCAGACCTCTTTGGCTCCCTCGCATAACAAGCGGCAGCATTAAATCGACCCACTTCCTTATAACTGCTTGTGTGGCCCAGGCTTTTTCAGTTTCAAGAATAAAAACGCCCAAAACACATTCAATCTTTTCCTTCTTGCCATCCAGAAGAATTGCCAAAATACAGGAAACACATGCACTTTCGTAAGCAGTGGAGGAATTGTACACTAAGGAGGCACCCTGCTATTCAATTGCTGTTTGAGATGATTGGCCCATAAACACTGCAGTTTCATCCATAGCAATCATGTTGGAAAGATTGTATTTAGAGAAGTCAGCATCGTCAATAAAGGACTTGAATGCAAGTGCATGCTTAATAACTTGAGTATCTTCCAACCTAAACAATGTTGTAGATCTTCTTAAAGACAGTTCACTTAGCTGAAGGAAATTATCCAGCCAGTGTTGTGATGCTTTGAAGTCTTTGGGGGCTATGTCAAACTGTGGTGACATTGCAAGGGCAAATTCTTGAATCTGAGCCCTAATTCACAACCAAAGCCTTTGCTCTCCTGTCAACAACCCATTCACAGATCAGGTCTTCCAGCTCGGAAAATAATGGTTGCTGACCTGATTCACACTTGCACTTTTTAGCATTTCCCTTGTCCACTTGTTCAATGAGGTTACCATACTCTGCTCGCCATTTTCAGACCAATCGGATACTCAACATCTTCTCTTTGTAGAAAGCAGTAAGATTTTGGCCCCAAGAGGCTTCCACGATTCCTTTCTTGTACTCTACAGAGTAGCTTTTTCTTTTTGTGCTCATTTCTAGGGGTAAAAAAAAAAAAAAAAAAAAAGGAATTGGGGTATCAAGGTGGGGAGAGGGGGATCACTTAAAATGACACAGGGGGGATCAGAGAGGGGAATCAAAATGGCACAGGAGAATCGGAAGGGGGGGGAGGTTACCCCCTTCCCTCACTCCTGTGCCACTGAACACCTTCCCCAGACATTTCCCCTATCTTTATCAGACATTTTCCCCCTGGGGACTGTCACTGGGCTTGCTGGGGCCTGGATCTGGGCTGGAGCAGGGTCTGCCACTGACTGAGAACCTTCAGTCATCATGAGTACGGCCTCGAGCATCAGGTAGTGTCACCAGAGACAGACCAGCACTCACCACCTTCACCTTGTCCAGTCCACTCTAATCCTCCTGTTCTTCTACATGCATCTGGAAAAATCTCCTCCTCTCTCCCGCCCCATGCTCACCACTCACTCCCACCTCCGCTCCACCTCCACACAGCAGTGACATCAGGACTCCGCGTAATGTCACTGGTTGCTAGATGCCAGTCGGGGCGGCCCTAGCAACCAGTTTATAGTAAATTAATTTTCATTCTGAGACAGAGCCTAGGGGGGCCTTATTTTCGGGGGGATGCCTTATATTTCACTCAGAAGGAAACCTGTAAGCAGGTCTTATTTTCGGAGGATGTTTTATTTTCTGGGACACATGGTATATTCCCCCAGTGTTTCCCAAAGTGTGGGACGCATACCTCCAGGGATATGGAAAGACGGGAAGAGTTTGGTGGGGGTACGCATTGCACCGGAGTTTGGTGGGGATATGTACTGCACCATGCTTAGCTGCACCTAATTCTACGTTCTCATGGGTATGAGGGGTACTCAACGTTATGAAAATTATAGAAGGGGTACACATATGTCAAAAGTTTGGGAAACACTGTTTCAGTTCTCACCAACACTATGTATGTTGTATAACTATCACTATGGATTTCAATCCATAGTTCTAAAAATGCTTTCTTTAGAGATTGAGATGGATATATAGTGTGTCCCAAAAAATGTATACACACACTTTGAATAATTATAAAGGCAGCGTTTGTTAAAATACATTTCATCTTCAAAATTAAGTTTTCAGCTGTTAAGTGTGTGTGTGTGTGTGTGTGTGTGTGTGTATATATATATATATATATATATATATATATATATATATATAGTGTGTGTGTGTGTATACTTATGTTTTTTTTAATCAATTTATTTATCCCATTTAAAGTTATATCTTTTTTACTCTTGAGTGATATCAATTAGTTTGTTTATTTAACAAACATGTGTTAAGTGCCTACTAAGTGCCATGTCCTGTACAGGCCACTGGCACGGTCACTGCCTTCAAATAGCCGAGATCAGTCTCCAAGCTGTGTGACAGCCACGTTCTGCTCACTTCTCTTTATTGCAAGAGGATGACAAGAGCCAGATCATAAAAGACCTTGTAATACATGTCAGGAGGACATTGTTTATTGCTCCTTTCTGTGCGTATAAAAAGGACCAGTACTTATTTGTGACATTAATTTACATAAAAATATTGTTATCTGAGCAAAACCAGAGATAATTTAAACTAAAACAAAAGTCGTATTATTTAAATTAACATGCTTTTTGTTCTGCTTTCATTAGAAAGCAGTTTTCTGATTTTTTTTTTCTTTCAGTTTTTGAAATGTTTTAATCCATTTTTAAATGGTTTGGTCTCAGAGTAATCTATTTTGCTAGACACTTTCCCAATAAGTTTTAAATTCATGTTTATTTTAAAAGAAATGTACTCCATGTGTTTCTGATTTTTTTCACTTAATCTATCCAAATATTGTTGTCTATGAAATTACTAATGGAGAAGGAGCCTCTTTTATTGGGTGTTTGAAATATTTTAAAAAACAACCATTTGCCAAGAAGTAAAGTAATTTTTTAAAGTTTAATGTTCTTGGTGTCTATGAAACACATTTCATTAAATTTATTCAAGCCCTTAGTTTAAGAATCCTCACAAAAATAACAACCACAAACTTAACTAGGTCAAAATCCCATGTTCTTTTTAGGCTATATATGAACTTATTGTCCGGATATTCATAATCTGATTTAACAGATTTCTTCTGATTCATATCTGTGTGTTTCAGTCAATAAAAAGAAAGATAATGCTCTACAGCACATGTGTCAAACACAAGGCCCGCGGGCCAAATCTGTCCCGCCAGGCCTTGCAATGTGGCCCGCATCGCGCTGTCATCACTGCACTCCGCTGCGTTTCCATCACAATGACAGGTTATGACTGTTCAGTAAACCATTCAGCCCGCGATTTAGGCTGGATTTTAGATTTTGGCCCCTTCTCTGATTGAGTTCGATACCCCTACTCTACAGAAAAGAGACCAAAATTGAGACTACTGAGTAGTTGAGCATAAGTAGAAGTGCTATTATTTCCTCCATCTAATGAATATTACTTAATTTACATAAGAATAAGGAGAAAACAATTTGCTGGTTTAAAAAGTGTTGTGAAATTTCCTACATTTTCTTTGATCTAACCAATGAACACAAACAAACTTTGGCCCTTTCCTTGTTTTGTTTTCTTTTTTCTTTTTCTTTTTTCCTAAAGGAGCTTTTCCTTCAGGTGCACAGGTTCAAAAAATAACTAAGACACCAACAAGGACAACAAAATCTCCTTCCTAGGAATAGTCTAGCATATTAAAAACTTGAGAAACATACCTGAACTCCACTATTTACAAGTTTCCTGACTTAAGAAAAATTTGCCTTCTCAAAAACTTTATTACTATCTTTTCTTTAAAGATAATAATTTGTAAAAACTGAGAAAACCACAGAAAATACTGCCTCACTTTTTTTTGTAAAGTGGATCTTACTTAGTTCTAGGTATTGATGGGATATCAAATACTAGCTGAGTGTCTTAAATAATGTTTCTGAAGTATATTCAATTTAATAATAGATTTTTAAAGAAAATATTAAATTGTGACTACACTTCTATCAGTTTTTGTAATATCTTCCACAGACACAAATTTCTTTCAATATTTTTCAGTCCTTTGGTGCAATCGCATATGTATAAAAAACTTAAAATTTTGCGTCTCCTGTAACTGTTTTCCTTTCTGGATTAAGTTTCAAACAAATTCTTTACTTGGTAGTTTTCTTCTTTCAAACTCTCCAATTTTGATCAAAGTTCATTGATCTCTTATTTAAAGATTTGAAATAGCAGCTGACAATATGGACTTTGGGAAAAGTTAAAAAAATAAAGCTATTTTATGTGTTACTGGTGAGGAAAACAAAAGTTCTTCAAACAATATTTGAGTCATTAAAACTGGGGAAAAAAATGCCAAGAAGGAGACAAATGACATGTACCAGCTGTCTTTCTTGAGGAAAGTTTTTGGAGCTTCCATAAAATGTACTTACATCTCATTGGCAAGAATGTAATCTCATGGCTTCACCAAGATCCTGTGAACACTTAGAAATGTAACCTGAGTATCTGTGTCCCCAGCCATTTTATTTATTAAACATGCAATAAATTCAGAACAGATATTGGGAACAATGTGTCCTCTTGCCACATTATCCAAGTTTGGTTCCTTTTAATATACTTTTCTAAAATATTTCCTGCTCAGAAAGTACAAGGCATGCAGGAAAAGTACCATGTTGTCTTAAGAACTGAACCCTTTTCTGTATCCTAAGTCTCTATTAAAATCAATGGAGACCACACATATTTAGTAAACATATAAATGGGTAAAATATATCCTGTTTCTTACTGTCGGTGGATATTGCTAATTGTTTCCCGTTTATGAAAGAACAAATAAATAACTAAATTGTCCTTGAATTGCTATCATCTCTCTTTGGCCTTCTTAGTCCTACTACCGTGTTTCCCTGAAAATAAGACATCTTCCGAAAATAAGACCTACTTACAGGTTTCCTTCTGAGTGAAATATAAGGCATCCCCCTGAAAATAAGGCCCTCCTAGGCTCTGTCTCAGAATGCTATTGCTAAACATGAGAGATTTGGTCCACTGATTCTGAAAGAAATGGAGTCACAAGAAATTCACCAGGAAATTCAGGAATTGGATTGTTATGATGTTCTAGAAGATGATGACATGATTGTCATTGAATAAATGAGTAAATTCTTGATATTGTAAGATTCACAGTTTGTCTGGTTTGTATTGACAACTACCGTACTACCGTACCGTATACAGGTAATAAATTTCTTTTATTTTCATTTAACAATAAATGTGTACCGTATTCTTCATGGAAAAATAAGACATCCCCTAAAATAAGACCTAGTGCATCTTTGGGAACAAAAGTTAATATAAGACACTGTCTTATTTTCGGGGAAACAGGGGAAACAAATATTTCTTCCTATATTTATCACTTCTGTATTCAACTTCATCTACCTTTTTTTCTGCTTTAATATTGCAATTTTAAAAATACTTATCATTATAAATCTTCCTTTATCTTCAAACAAAATAATGTAATGGAAAATGTATTCGCTTTGTGATATACAGAGATTGGCAAAAAGTAGGTTTACAATTGTGAGTATATGAAAGAGTTTATTCTTAAATTATTCTTTATTAATTTCATTACTTATTATTATTGATCTACTTTTGCCCACTCTGTATATATTTGCCTGTTAACATTATAAAATCAATAAAACGTTACTAATTTAGCAACAAAAAAAATAATTTTATTGTTACAGAGAACTGAGAAGTAAAGAGCACAATGCATATTTACATTTAGATAGTTGAGACTTAATGTACAAAAACACAATGAGCAATGTATGATCTTATATATTTCCATGCTGAATTATGGGTAAATATTGAAAGTTGTCCACATACTCTTGAGTAAGAATATTCAAAAGGAAGACAGAAACTGTGCTAGACGTAGGTGTTACTTTGAAGGAGGTTGACATGGTCAAAGAAAAAAGACCAGATCATTCCTGGGGATAAGAATGATGTAGCCAAATAGAGGTGGGAATGAACTAAGCAAGCATAAGGGACTAAGGGTTCTGTTTAGACGAAAGAGGGTTGAGAGTAAAAGGAAGTAATTTCATAGATGGTGTGGATAGAAAATATTCAAAGATGCGAATAGTTTAACATTTTTTTCTGTGTTAAACTAATGTTAATTCTCAAATGACTTTACATTAGATTGGTATTTGATATAAAGGAAAATAATGAAGATGGTATGAGTTCCCATATACCCACACCCAATGTCCCCTATTATTATGTTATATTAATAACATTTATCACAATTATTAAGATAATAGTAATGCATCATTATTAACTAAAATTTATTTCTTATTCAGATTTCCTTGTTCTTTATTCAGATCTATCCAAATTACATTTTCTTAAACTTCAACTCTTGATGACGTTGGCAGTTTTAGGAGTACTGTATTTTGTAGAAAGTCTCTCAATTGAGACTTGCCAGATGTTTTTCTCATGATTAGACTATACTTATGTGATTTTGGGAGAAACATCACAGCAGTGAAGTGCCATTCTTGTGATATCATATCAAGGATATATGCTATTAAGATGACTTTTATCACTATTGATGTCAACCTTCATCATCTAGCTGACTAAGGAAGTGTTTTCAGGTTTTTCTACTTAAAGTTACTCTTTTCCCACTATTCATGCTCTAATCCTTGAAAGGAATCCTCTCCCTGCAGCCCACACTTTGGAGAAGAAACTTATGCTTCACTTCCTTGACAATAGACTATATAAGTTATTTGGTATTCTCCTCCTCGGAAGATGACATCTATTCTACCCCATTTATTTATTTTTAAATTATTAATATTATTATGGAATTATGGATTCAATGAGTTATATTCTATACTCAATAATATTGTATTTATTTTGTTGATCATGCTGTTCCAGCTTATTAGTCATTCACTAAGGATTCCTGGTTCCTTTTATTGGAGGATGGTATTAGAAACCAAGTTATTGGTGCTATATGTTCTGTTGCTACTAGGTTGTCATTGCTTCTAGGTTCTCTTCAGTTGATAGAGCATGATAATATTTGTAATATATGAGCCCCCTTATATGTATCTATTAACATGTTTATATCATCCATCCACCTGTAAATCATAGAGATCAGAGAGTGTTCTGATAAGTCCATATTGCTATAGTCACCTCTAATTATGTCTCATAGATAATTTTTGCCTTCTTCCATTGCTTATCTGTAACCTACTACTTTAACAGTGAGAAACCTGTCTCACATTATCTGGCATCCAATTATTTAATGATCCAATTCCAGTACACATATGTAACATCATTACAGTTATTAACTTATACATAGAAAATACTAATCAGGTAAAGCATAGTATTTAGGTATATTTTTCCTTTATTCCTATAGTCTTCTTCATGTCCAAAATTACTTTTCAAAGTCAATAACCCGCCCCCCCCATCTTCAGTGAAGTTATTTCATACATTTATAATGCAATTAGATTTATAGTATATTTAAATTACAGTTAAAATAATACTTGGTATTTTATCCTGGAGTTCCTCAATCTCCTAAATTATTATATTTTAGTTTATATACATTAAGATTTACTCTCTGTGTTGTAAAGTTTTGTGGGTTTTGACAAACCCTTGGTATCTGTTTTTACAGATTCATAAGTAATTATTTCACCACTTTAAAAAAAATTTTTATTCAACTCTCCTCTCTTCCCAAAGCCCTGAACATCATTGGATAAAGTAAATTCTTAAAGGTAATTTTTATAAAGCTATTATTAAAAAATAAATATTTATGATGTCAGAATACTTAAGTAATTTATTTACCTTTTTATTTTATGCCTACATAGTAATTGGAAAATTGTTCCACCATTCTTAGAATTTAATGATTTTACAGTGTGCTTCAGTATAATAGTTCCTCTGTGTCAGATTTCCCATATCATTTAAATCTTTTCATAATACTTAGTGTAACACATGCTACTTAACATCATTATGGACTGTTGGATTTGCATACAATAACAAATAGAATATTATAATATCCACCATCATCATATGTTGAAATTTTATTTAGTCATTGAAAACTAGAGGCTATAATTTTGTCTAATAAAAAATTTAGGAACCTAGTCAATACTATAAAATATTGCATTAAATTTCAAGAAATATTTTTACAATGATTTCAATTTCCCCCTTCTTGTATTTGAAATTTAATACAATTAGGGAATTTATCTATCTTAGCAGCATACATTCCTTTAATATTTCTCAAATGAAAATGTAAAGTTTGTAGAGGTCAGGCATGCATTTTAACAACGAGAGCTTTATTCAATGGAAGGAATTGAAGTGCCTATTATTCTTATTTCTAATAAGAATGCAACATATTTTGGCAATAAGTCTCACACTATAGCTTATTTAAGTGTCCCAGGACTACTTTGTAGTGTTTCCGGTGGTCCATAATTACATTGAAGGGGTTAACAAAATGCTTTTTAAAAGCCTATTCTAAAACCAAGATTCATTTTGATTTAACATATGTTGCCACGTGTGTTTCTGTTTTTTACACCCACACACACACATCCACACATATGTCGGCACATTTAGAAATAATGTTTACACATATCCTAATCATATTTGGCACTAAATTATTTGGCCCATTGTATTATATATCGATAGGTCACAAATGTATTACTGTGCTGCTTTCTAAATTCGTGGTATAGAGAAGTGTCTCAGAAAGGAGGCAAACCAGAGCCCTGGTGTTGTGTGCATGTGACAAATATTGTATCTTTCCAAAGTAGGGATGGGTGGGCGGGGAGGGGCATTAAGCACATAAAATTTGAGTGAGAGAGAAGCAAGTGAGTAGCACATAATTTTATTTAAAAAATTCCTTCATTTCTCTTCCAAGTAACAGCTTCTATATAATCGCAGCACAGTGATGCCTGTGGCAGAGTACTCAGCACTGCATCCACAACACTGGAGACCCGTGTCATTACTTGAAGAACAATTTGCTGTTGGAGAACAAACAGCTGGGCATGCAAACTAGGAAACTGTTCTGACCTTCTCCTCTCTGGTCCCCAGGGAGGCCTTTTTGAGAAAAAGGGAAACCATTGATTTTTTACATCAGACAGATACATATCACAACTAGTAGTAAATTGCACATGATTCCCTGTATTATGTTCCCCAGGGAGTCTTCTGCAAGGGGAAACCAATGATTTCAACTTTTCAGGTGTGAAGTTGCCCTTAAATTATCTCCTTTATAGTCTTAGTCCATACTGTGTCAATAACAGGAAAACAAAAAAGGAACATGGTTCAAGCATATAAAGAATAGGTATTTGCTAAAAAGAAGAAAACATGCTTGAGTATATTTAAAACTACTTTTACACTCAACTCAAAATTATATTTTTCCTTAAGTATAGAAATCTTTAATGTCTGTGATTATACACATTTGTGATAAGAGATGATTAACTTTATATTGGATTTCTACTCATCATCATCTCTAAGCACAAAACAAAGCTGGGGTGATAAAAACGGCCAAATATTATTTTATGACTATTTGTCATGCATTTATTCTAGTTTTTAAAGACCCCCTTCTCTGGCATCTTAGAATACCTTCTATTCCAAATAACTCTTTAGAAATATGTTAATATAAAGGTTTTAATGGAGATGGGGAAAACTGAACTTATTCCAAAGGCACTTTAATCTTTACTAGAGGCCCAATGCATGGATGTGTGCACTGGTGGGGACCCTCAGCATGGCCAGTGGGGATCGAGCCAAACCAACAATCCCGCTTGCTGCTCCTGTCTGCTGCTCCTCTCCATCTCGGCCCCACTGCTCCTGCCACTCCACTGTGGTCTCCATGCACCTGTCCTAGGGTGATACCAGCGTACCCATGGCTGAGAAGTGACTGTGGGATCTTGCCCAGTCAGTCCTGATGAATGCCAGTCCTGATCCCGGTACCAGTCCAGATGGGGAAGGGGTGCGCAAGGGGAGTGTCCGTGGGCAGTTGGGCTTGCCAACCATGAGCCCAGTGTCTGATGCCCATTGGTCAGCTGAGTGGCACTCCTGCTGTGGGAGCACACTGATCACCAGGGGCCAGTTCCTGCATTAAGCATCTGCCCCCTGGTGGTCAGTGTGCATCATAGTGATCGGTCTACTGGTTGAATCGTTGAAAGGTTGGCTGGTCACTTAGGATTTATATCCTATCTAATAAAAAGGGAATATGCTAATTGACCCTCGTGCTGTTACAAAGATGGCAGCACTCACAGCCAATAAGGAGGGGATATGCTAATTGACTGTCATGCAGCCACAAGTCCCATCAGCTCCCCAGCCGCCCAGGGCTGTCTTGAGACACAGGCAAGCCTTAGATAGTGGCTGCCCAGCTGCCCAGGGTCACCCAAGGCTCAGATAACCAGGGCTGGCTGAGGCTTGCCCTGCCAGTAGTGGCAGCAGCAGAGGTTTGACAGGACATCTCCTTCCCCTGATCGCTGGGTTGCCTCCTGTCCCTGAGGGCTCCCAGACTGTGAGAGGGGGCAGGCCGGGCTGAGGAACATGAATTTTCATGTACTGGGCCTCTAGGATAGATATATTTCCTACCTCATTTTAAAAAAGTTATTTGGAAGTTCTAATCTAATGTGTAAGGAATATAAAAGTTGATGCTATAAGAGTTCAGAAAAATGTATAATAAAAGAGAATCTATACAACACTAATGCTTCTTTAAACTCATATAATTTGACCACTCTTGAAATGTAGTAAAAATTCCCTATTCATTTTTATATGTTTTTATGAACTCTATCTTTTACTGAATATCTCCCAACCTTAGATGCTTTCTTTTTTGCTTGCATGGTTCTTTCCCACAGCAATGCATCTTTCCTGGGACCCTGGAGTAACGTAGCACCAAGAGAGCAGCTGCACTTATAAGGGTGTGTCTGTGAAAGTCCTGCAGTTGTCTCAGGTGGGGTTGTTTCAGTTTTATTGATTTGGGCCAAATACTTTGGTAGTCAAATTAAGAGGACCAGATCATTGTAGATGTCTTAGACTCTTCATCTCTGTAATTCATGAAAATTATAAATGACCTATTACAATGTATCTCTGAAGGAGTTTAAACCAGATGGGTGGCCTCAGACTAACAAAAAGGATGACATCATGTGACCTGAATAGTTGAGGAAGAAAGACTTATTGTATTTGGGGCAATTCCAAAGTTCCTGTGTTATTCCAAGGGCTTGAATTTTTATTCATATTTTCCTTATAATTTGTTGTAATTACTCAACAATTTCCAACACCACCCAAAATAGGCACTTCAAGATTGCATTTTCATTTTACTCTGCCTAGCTGTTGCATACCTAAAGGAAAATAAATAAAAACTGAGAAAGGCAGCCAACACAAATATTGCACACCTGGCTCCCATTTGTTATAAGATTATCACTGAAAACAAAGATTCTTGACTTTTACAACCCTCCATCCTGTGGTCTCCTCAGCCATACTCCCCAGTCTAACCTGGTAGAAACTGAACTAAGAACAAAAGGAACCCCTCCAAAAGATGCAGGTTATGATCCCCATATTAAGGCCTCCCTCTCCTGGCCCCTGAACTCAATGACAGCATTTAAAACAAAGGTATAAAAAAGGAAATGTGACAGAAAGAAACACGCTGGGTTCCTTCCATCCTCCCACCCACGTGTAATCATAAAACTAAAATATGACAAAAACATTTTCCTTTGGCAGGAGAGTCATGCTTTTCTTTTGGAGATACCAAGGCCCCATAAAAGAAAAAACATTTTTCTCTTGCATTCTTTCAGTTTTAGAAATGTTGAAGTTTCTTAAACGTGTAATTAGATTGAAAATCATGAAGAAAAACATAATAGAACAGACTGGCAGAAGGGCTGCCTGCTGCCTAGGTGTGTCTACATTTAACCATTCCATTTTGCTTCAGCTCTAAATTATAATTTCTAATTACAACAGTCTTTCCAGGTTTATTGGGTCTGTGAGCAAAGCAAACACAATTCTAGATACAGAATTCTATTCAAACAAACTTAAAGATTGTTAAGATCAACTCTCTGACTACTCCTCAAGTATTCCAGATATTGAGCAATTTGCCATTTTTTCTATTACTTTTCCCCTTGAAGATCTAGATGCATATATTTGAATGATAACCTCACCTCCTTTAAAGTCACCCACATATCTGGAAATCTTTACTAAAAGGAAATTCTATGTTATAATTCGTGTGCAGCTATTATATCTTTTTAAAACCTATTAAAAACATCAATCTTGTAATATATGGAGAATTGTAATATTCTGTCTTCCGATGCTCTATGAATTGTGCAAATATATTCAGATATTACTTGACTAATTGAAGATAGCAGGACCCCATATTTGAACAGGCCTCTTCGTGACCTGTCAGATGTACCCAGCCCAGATATTGGGTAATAATTTTGGTTGCCTTTTTAAATATACTTTCAAAGGTACTGTGTATACTATATTTGAGATTCCTTTCCTTAGTATAAGTGAGAACTGTTGTTAACCGCTGAGAGAAGTTTTATCATAACACAGGGAGTAGCTCTGGACATTCTAAATGGTTAATTATAGAAAGACACTGGAAAAATTCCAGCACCGTCTATATATTGTAGAGAACTGGAAACAGGGAGGATAAGCAGATGTGGTAGTGTCTGCTAGAGGAGTCAGGCATGGAGGAAAGGCTGGAGGTTAGTGTGAATAGATATGGTACATCATGATTATTAGAGGACCTAGTTTTACATAGACAAGAAAGTGAAAGATGGGTTTTGTTTTGTTTTGTTTTTTGTTTTTGTTTTTTCAGAATAGAAGTTGATAGGTGAAGCTCAACGTGGGAGTAGTGGCAAAAAGATAGGTTCAGTCAGGTCATAAGGAAAGGCGAGGACCTCCTGTTAGTTAGTTGTGTGCTGGTAGAAAACAAAAACTCAGTAAGAAATCTGCAGGTAGCTGTGATGAGGGGCAGACTATTTTATATGAGTTCACATCACTTCTCCAATTTCTCACCAAACCATCTACCCAGATTGATAGTTACAGGTTCTTTGCTTCCTGCCAGACTCAAGAAGGCTGCCTTAAACCTAGGGATAGGAATTCTTGGTCAGTTATCATTTATGAAATGCAAAGTATAGAATAGTACAAGGACAATTCCATCCTCAAGATGTCTTCATCTATGTTATAGCTTTGAATTAACAGTTTTTAGGACTATAAAACCAAAATGATATTCTTCTTTAAAATAGTGTATGTAATCTATTTAGAAATTTTAGTATCCAGTGTTGCCAAAAGTGAAGTTAAGTCATTTACTACTCAGTAAAACATATCTGGATGACAACTTGTCAGTGTGCACAAACAGTTCTAAATATATTGATATATTCTTAGGAAGTTATATTAAGAATCACAGATAAAATTTTAAAATTCATATGTGAATATTTATTGCACCGTATTTACAATAGTATTAAGTTAGAACTAGTCCAAATGGTCACCAATAACTAATTGAATATTAAAAGTGATTTATTCATGTTGCAAAACATTATGCATTCATTAAAAGTTAGAATTTTGAAGAATACTTGGTGACAAAAAAGAACATTTCTTGTATAATAAAAGTGGAATATAGAAATGTGCGTTACTCATAAGATTGTGTGTGTTCCAATAAATGAGTACATGCATTTATTTACTAAACAGACCTAAAAAGATTCTATTTAGGTCTGTTGCCCATTTCTTTATTGGATCATTCAATTTTGTTGACTTTGGCACTTTTTCTTTTCTTTTACCTTTTTAATTTTAACTTTTTTTTTTTATTAAAGTATTATATGTGTACATATCTTACAATTACCGCCCCTCCCCCCACCCCCCAACTCCCATAGATGCCCTCACCTCCCAGAGTTTTGGTTCCATTGGTTTTGCTTATATATATGCATACAAGTCCTTCTGTTGATCTCTTATCTCCCCCACATCTCCCTAACCTTGCCAACACTTGGTTTGTTGTTTTGTTGATGATAGCCATTCTGACATGTGTGAGATGGTAACACTTTGTCATTTTGATTTGCATTTCTCAGGTAGTGACTTACAGCATTTTGTCATGTGTCTCTTGGCCTTCCTTCTGTCTTCTTTTGTCTCTTGGCCTTCCTTCTGTCTTCTTTTAAAAAGATTATATTTAGGTCTTTTATTGGATCACTTATCTTCTTTTTATTAAGTTGTATAAGCTGACTGTAGAGTTAGAGATTAAATCTTTATCAGTGAAAACGTTTGCAAATATGTTCTCCCATACAGTGGGCTTTCTTGTTGTTTTGTTGATGGTTTCTTTTGCTGTAAAAAAGCTTTTTATTTTGATGTAGTCTCATTTGTTTATTTTCTCTTTAGTTTCCATTGCCCTAGGGGCAGTATTGGTAAAGAAGTTCTTTCCTCAAATGTCTAAGATTTTGCTGCCTAAGGATTCCTCTAGAATTTTTATGGTTTCCCGTCTGATGTTTAAATCCTGTATCCATTTTGAGTTTACTTTTGTGTATGGTGTAAGTTGGTGATCTAGTTTCATTTTTTATTTATTTTTTTATTTTTTTATTTTTTATGTATCTGTCCAATTTTCCCAACACCATTTACTGAAGAGACTGTTTTGACTCCATTGTTATGTTCATGCCTCTTTTGTCAAATATTAATTGAACATAATGGTTTGGGTCGATATCTGGATTTTCTATTCTATTTCATTGATCTATATGTCTGTTCTTGTCCCAGTACCATGCTGTCTTGAGAACAGTGGCTTTGTAATACAGCTTGAAATCTGGTATTGAGATCCCTCCTACTTTATTCTTCTTTCTCAGGATTGCTGTGGCTATTCAGAATCTTTTTTTTATTCCAGATGAATTAATTTATTTTCAGCTGTTGAACAAACCTTGCATTCTTGTGCTAAATGCCACTTAGTCATGGAATATAATTTTTTTATGTTGCTGTATTCAGTTTGCTTGTAATTTTTTAATGTGATAAAAAATGCATAACATAAAATCCTACTTTTTATATATATTTTAATCCTTTTATTTTTAATCTATTTGTACTTTTAATCTTAAATCTGTCTTTTAGTCAAAGCAACTTTTAATTTCAGTTTTAAAATCTCTGCCTTTGCATTTTTTAATACATTCACTTTTAATGTTATCAGTATAGTTGGATTTGTTGTGGTTTACTCTTTGTTTTCTATATGTCTCACATCTCTTTTTGTTCTTCCTCTATTCTCTTTTACTACTTTCTTTTGTATTAAATAAAATTTTAATGCTTATAATGGTTCTTTACTATCTTTTTTGAAGTTTTTGTTAGTGTATTTATTCCTTAAGTTACTCTAGGTCTTACTATATTCATTTTGACTTATCAGAATTAGCTTCAGATTTATACTGGCTTGATTCCTGTGATATAAAGAATTGTTGCTCCAATATGGTTCTCTATTTCCTTTCCCCTAGTTTGATGTTATTATTATTATACATATTATATCTATTAATGTTCCAAGTCCAACAATACATTGTTTATTACTTCAGATTCTCTAATAATTTTCTTAAACTATTACAGCTTTGCTCCTTCATACCTTATTTGTGTTGTAAATAAATATACTCTTAACTATTATATTTCTATATGTAAGAGGCCTCTTATATGAATATTGTTTTATGTCATTGCCTTTTGAAATCAGTTATGAAAATAAAAGGGGAAATATGCTTTTTTTAATAATTGCATGATTATTATTGATCTTTGGTTTTGTTTTGTTTTTTTATGTGGATTCAAATTGCTATCTGGTGTCACTTGCTTTCAACATGAAGAATATCCTTAAGCATTTCTTGTAAGATGCAGATCTGCTAGCAACAAATTCATTATTTTTGTTTATTTGGGGAGGTATTTATTTTACTTTTATTTTTGAAATATAGCTTTGCTGAATATAGGATTAGTGGTTGACAGTTTTTTCTTTGGATACTTGAAATATCTTTTCCCCATGCCTTTTTGCCTTATTTTTCTGCAAAGTAGTCAGCTGTTAATCTTACTGAGATTCTCTTATAAATGAAGTTCATTTCTCCCTGCATTCAAGATTTTCTCCTTGTATGATTTTTAGTATTTTTTAACATGATTCTTGGTCTTTTTAAATTTATCCTAATTTTAATTCATTAAGCTTCTTGATATGTAAATTATTGTTTCTCAGATTTGGCGAATTTCATTAATTATTTCTTTGAATATATTTCTTTTCCTTCTCTTCTCCTCTCCTTATGGTATTCCTATTACATGATTACATGTATTTTTTTAAATGATGTTTCACATACTCTGTGGCTCTGTTCATTTTTATTTATTATTTTTACTCTCTGTTTATGATTTGCATAATCTCTATCTACAAGTTTATTAAATTTTTATCCTGCTAGTTAAAATCAACTGAAAGCCCCTCTAATTAATTGTTTTTTCAGTTATTATACTCAATTCCATATTTGCAATTGATCCTTTTGTATAATTTCTTTTTATATTCTCTATATGATGTGACATTGTAGTTATACCCCCCTTTACTTCTTTAATTATGCTTTTCTTTAATTTGTAAACATATCATAACATCTACTTTGAAATCTTTTACTTGTAGACCCTATATCTACTCACTCTCTCATGCCTATATCCCCATCTCTCATGTATGAGTTATATATTCCTGTTTCTTTGAAGAATTCATAATTTTTTGTTGGAAACTGGATATTTTAGATATTGCAGCAGCTTTGGGTGCTGATCTTCCTGCTCCAAGATTTATAATTGTTTGCTTGTTTGTTTAGTGAATGTCTTTTTTATTTTAGTAAACTCTACCTCCCTACCCTGTATCCCCTATTCTCCCTAATGTAGAAATCCTCTGATGTTGCTCCCCAGAGAGGTACAACTTTAGGTATGCCCTCCATCACTATGGGATGACAGTGGTACTTGTAGAGCTTTCACTCTTTCTCTAACTGCATCTAGCTTCTATTATTATATATTTTTAAGTCCTCACCTGAGGATATTTTCCCATTGATTTTTAGATAGAGCAGAAGGGAGAGGGAGAGACAGAGAGAAACATTGATATGAGAGAGACACATTGATTGGTTGCCTCTCACAGGAGCCCTGACCAGGAATGGAGCCTGCAACCAAGGTACCTGCCCTTGACCAGAATCAAACCCTAACCCTTCAGTCCACAGGCTGATGCTCTATCCACTGAGCCAAAATGGCTAAGGCTGCCACCAGCTTTTAAACTCTACTAATTGCCCATTGATTGCTCTATTGCTTTCAACATTACATGAGACATAAAATCACAAATTAATCCAATCAAATTATGGTTCCTTCCTTTGAGGGAATATTTTTTGAAGTTATTGTTTCATATTTATAATCTCTAGGAGGGCTCCCCACAGCTGTCTTATTCCCAGTGTTCTCTTCGACAAATTAGCCAGCCTCCAGTCTATTTGTATATCTGATTCTGACTACATTTTCATTACATCCATAATCCTCCTCACATTGCTTTTCATCATGACCTCTAATGTTGTTGTTTTTTTAATTTGTTTTTTAAAAAATATATATTTTATTGATTTTTTTACAGAGAGGAAGGGAGAGAGATAGAGAGTTAGAAACATCGATGAAAGAGTCATCGATCAGCTGCCTCTTGCACGCTCCCCTGCTGGGGATGTGCCCACAACCAAGGTACATGCCCTTGACCAGAATCGAACCCAGGACCCTTCAGTCCACAGGCCGACACTCTATCCACTGAGCCAAACCGGTTTTGGCATCCATGACCTCCAATGTTTTTGAGAGCAACTTTAATTTAAAACTTCCCCATACTTTGTTGCCAATCAAGTCAGTTTCTTTAGGAACAGCATAGGAGGCGTTTGTTTTATGGCCTGTTTCTCTCTCAGAGAAAATCTCTGAGCCCAGGCTCTGAGCTAGGAGGGACAATGGCCCGCTGTTCTCTGAGTGATGCTCAGCTCCAGTAGTTGAGCACATGGTGGAGGGGTGCAGCAGCAGCTGGTTGTCTTTTTGGCTTGTTTTTCTATCTTAGGGACCACTGCTTTCTGAAGAGGAAGTATGGCTATCAGAGCTCCAGGATTCTTGCTGTACTATACACAAATAGAATATACTTTTCATGATGAGTTTGAGGGGTAAGAGGTAGCTCCCACATTATCATGGCACTTACCCCAAGACATAGTCTCTCCAGGTGGCTGGGAACAGGAGTAGAAATGCTGAAGTCTTGTTCCTCCCAGGGGGAAAGCATTCTAGCTGGAGCTAAAGGGAGAGGGGGGCATGCATTCTTGTCTGCAGCAGTCTTACTTCAAATACTACCAATTCACCTTTGTTATTGAAATTTTATAGATTTTCCTGATTATTTAAAAATCTACTGTTTGTCTTTAGAACCCATTCAAGAGGCTTTACATGATTATGCTGCTTTTATAATTTTTGCTAGTTTTCCTAAGGCGTGGGTCAGCAGAACTACTCATGCTATAATGCTAAGTCATTCTCCTGTTGTTTTAATCCACTAATTTTTGAGCTGGTTTGTAGAAAAACTGATAGATATTTAACATAGAGAAATTACAGGATTAGAGGGGTAAGTGGGTGATATTGGCACAGCAGGAGGAAGTGAAGTTAGAGAGTGGGCAGGTTTTGAGATCCAATGTAGCATAGACTTTAAAGAACAGGAATATTTTTACCTTTATTTATTTATTTATTTATTTATTTATTTATTTATTTATTTTTATTCTTTTGTATTAGGTCCACTGAGAAGGGAAGTGAACAATGTATCTGATGTGTGTTTTTCTGACCATAGAAACTGTGTTGAGGGCATATAACATTTGGTGTCTGAATTTATGGTAGTCATAGCAGTATTTCCTGTTGTTATGTTCTTCAAAGCAGAGGTTATGGGTAATAATTTGGGTTATTTCTGGCTTAGGATTTCTCCAAGCAGGTATGATGTAAAACATATGTCCAAAGATCTTTTTTAGGATATTCAATTTAAAATTTGACTTAAATCAGGCCTAGCTGGTTTGGCTCAGTGGACAGAGTCAACCTGTGGACTCAAGGATCCGGGTTCAATCTGATCAAAGGCACAAGCCAGGGCTGCCAGGCCCATCCTCAGCTGGGGGTGGGGTGGGCATTCAGGAAGCAGCCAGTGATTCTTATCATTGATGTTTCTCTCTCTCTCTCTCTCCCTTCTTCCCTGAAATCAATTTTTAAAATAATAATAATAGCCTTAGAGTCAGCCTGTAGACTAAAGGGTTCCGAGTTTGATTCTGGTCAGAGGCGTATGCCAGGGTTATGGGCTTGATCCCCGGTAAGGGGCGTGCAGGAGGCAGCCAACCAATGATTGTCTCATCATTGATGTTTCTCTCTCTCTTCCTCTCCTAATTCCTCTCTAAAATCAATAAAAATATATATTTAAAAAAATAAAAATTGACTTAAATCAGGAAGCTTGAGATATACTTTGTTTTAAAGTTGTATTTATGAACAGAAAGAAAGTTGAGAAGTCATTGCACTCAAGGTTCCAATCAGGTAAAAATGACAACTGTAAGGGAAGACAGTGAACAAGTGATCTGAAATAAGAGGAGTTTGTTGCAAATTAATTAATTTCTTTTGACAACAAAACCAGATTTTGATTACAAGAGTGTATATATGAGAGTCAGAACAAAATGTTGAAAAGGAAATGCTCAGAGAACTAAGAAATTTTTGTTTTAAGTGTGTTATCCATATTGAAGCCTTTTAGGATGATGGCTAAAATTTGAATAAAGAAAACAGAACTATGTTACAATATGTTAAGTGAATGAAGAGAAAGACAAGCGTGTCAGCAGATGGCAGCAACAGGGGATAGATTCTAAATTTCTATTTGTAAGAGCTTCAAAATAATAGTTTGTTTTAACTATTCATTGTTATAGTATTGATTTATTATCATTTTTTACGCATTAAAATAATATACTTCTGTATTTTTAACATAGAGAACTTCCTATTAATACTTATCACAATAGCATATATAATATCTTATTTTTATAAAATTATAAATCAAACCAGAGTAATATTGGCAAATATGGTTAGTAGTGATGATCTCTGTATATTGATTTTTTTCTTTCACTTTAATATAGTGTTTAAAATATAATGAGCACATATTATTTTGAAGTTCAGCAAAGAAGCAATAAAGCCCATATTTTTTGGAAAACAAAATGTAATCAACTCTAAACTTTCATTATTCATTTTATCCAAAGGAAGTACAAGTTATAATTAGAAGCCATCTATAAACCTCTATGTAAATGCACAAAAAGAAAATTAAAAAAAAGGGAATTTCAGGAAGCTTATATATCAATTTCCAGAAAATGGAGATATATATTAATCCAAAATTAATAAATTTCAGCATCATTTTTGAAAATGAGTTTTGCTTTTCAAAAAACTTGAAAAAAAAAATATATATATATATATTTATAATTTCCTCTACTTGCAACTAAATGTATTTTCTAAATTACAGTCATGTCATTTGAAAGTCTCTGCAATATAGGGAAAATCAAATAAAATTACTCAGGTTATTTTGTGTCTGTCAATAAATATGGAGAAAACAAATAACCTAAAAAAATGTTATATTCCAGATTCAAGTAAAGGAAATTAAGGTACATATTAAGGGAAGAGATTACACAGAAAAGAGGTCACAAATTCTAGCAATACTAAAACTAGGAATGGTAGTTACAAATATGTGAGTTTCCAAAGAGAAAATTTGGGATGGGAGGCCTAGGGAAGTCAAGTAAGAAGATATTAGAAGGTTTTGTTGTTTCATTCCTAAGGCCTTCTTCAAGGATTTGGAGGGAGAAGAAAGGCTTGCTAATCATAGGAATTTCATCTGAATGTTTTCTCAGATATAAAGACCATGTATGTCAACCATCTCTTGATGCCAAAATGAGATGGGTGCTACCAACTCATGCAATTAAGGTGGTCAAACACATGTCAGCACTTTCCCTGAGACTTATTCTCCTCTTCAACAATTGTCCATCAAAATCCCTTCTGGCATTTCTACTTTTTGTGGGTCATCACTATCTAAATGGTTTGGGAGCTAACTAGCTGAAGGACCATTTACTCATCTCCTGAAGTCTTTGAAAGGGTGTTAAATTTTTATCTTGTGTTTATTTCAATAAACTCTCCCTTATCCATCTTTACATGTCACTTCCCTCTATCCAGCACTGTTGGGATCTAGTTCATTAGTAGTTTTCAATTCTGACCAGCATGCATTAGCTAGGTTTTGCAGTTACTTCAAGGTGCTCCTCTTCTTTATCTGCCTCAGCATATCCCTTGCCAGTTGGGTAATGACTTAACCTAGTTATTAGCTTAGTGGCCAAAAATAAATGTGGAGGCAGACCTCTAAGACACTTGTTGCCTT
Source organism: Pipistrellus kuhlii (assembly GCF_014108245.1). NCBI lineage: Eukaryota > Metazoa > Chordata > Mammalia > Chiroptera > Vespertilionidae > Pipistrellus > Pipistrellus kuhlii. Next base: position 46,056,704 of record NW_023425540.1, on the reverse strand, counting down.
GCTGAAGAGAGATTGCTAAGGGAAGAGGCACTAGCCTTATATATATATATTTAAAAAAAAAAAAAAAAAAAAAAAAAAAAAGGTAGTAGGCCTGCCAGCAGGGCTCAGTGGTTGAGCATTGACCTACGAACCAGGAGGTTATAGTTCATTTCCTGTTCAGGGCACATGCCTGAGTTGCAAACTCAATTCCCAGTGTGGGGCATGTAGCTGATCTATGATTCTTATTGTTAGTGTTTCTATCTCTCTCTACCTTTCCCTTCCTATCTGAAATCAATTATATATATATATATATATATATATATATATATATATATATATATATATATATATATATATATATAATAGTAGGCCACTCAGAGGGCTTAGGAAAATCTGAGGATTCAAGATTTTCCAATTTATTTACCTACATGTACTCCTCTAATATCTCAAGTTCCCAATCAGAGCCCTGTCCTTGAAATAGCATATCCATTTTGCTTGAGAATTTAACCCTCTCTGAAACTTTATTACTCTTATCACTAAGCCCTGTGCCTGCCCTCTAGCTTTCTGTGCTACTTTAGGTGTAGGAGACAAGCTTGTCTTTGGTGATTAAAAGCTGGTCTTATACCTCTGCTATCCATGATTTAATTATCTTCATTACATTTGGGGATAGTTTGATGACAGCAGTGTCTATATAAATCTAGGACTACATTGGGCAGCCTGTTTTGCTTCTAATAAGTACTTTATCATAGGTATCTACAGATAATGATTAAGTATCTGATTGGCCAGTGCTTTCCTTTGATTATATTATATGTGTATATGTGTCCCATTTACCAGTGGGAATAGAGCCATTAATACATCTACTCTTATTAGACCAGAGACCAATCCCAGATATCTTTTAAAGCCAATTTTTTTAATTGATTTTTCACAGAGAGGAAGAGAGAGGGATAGAGAGTTAGAAACATCGATGAGAGAGAATCATCAATCAGCTGCCTCCTGCACACCCCCCCCCACTGGGGGGCATGCCCACAACCAAGATACATGCCCTTGCCTGGAATCGAACCCGGGACCCTTCAGTCTGTAGGCTGACGCTCTATCCACTGAGCCAAACCGGTCTCGGCTTAAAGCCAATTTTAAGGACTCATTCCTAAGGTCCTATTCCTCTGGAAGATTAGTGTCCAATAGAAATATAATGTGAGCCACAGATACAAGCCAGCTCTATATGGTTAAAGTATTTAGTATTGAAAATGTGAAAAAAATGAAGTCAATTTTAATAATTTAAGCAAATCTTTTCAAAATATGTTATCAAAATATCATTTTTACATGTAGTCAATATAAAATGATTTTATTTACTTGCTATTATCTTTGAAATACCATCTGTATCATTTTATAGATATAGAACATTTCCATTGTGACTAATCACATTTCAAGTTGCTCTAGCACATATCTAGAACAGCTTCCATTAAATTAGAGAAGCAAGACCCCATAAATAATATAGAGCAAAGGGTTTTATGTAGGGACTAGACCTTATACAATTATGGAAATTGGAACAGGCATCTCGGCAATGCTGTGGTGTCTGCATATGAGGTCAAACGTGAAGCCTTTAACCCTAGCTGGTTTGGCTCCGTGGATAGAGCATCAGTCTGCAGACTGAAGGGTCCCGGGTTCGATTCCAGTCAAGGAAATATATCTTGTTTGCAGACTCGATCATTGGCCCTGGTTGGGGCACATGCAGGGGGCAAACAATTGATGTCTCTTCTCATATTGATGTTTCTCTGTGTCTCTCCCCTTCCTTTCCACTCTCTCTAGAAACCAATGGAAAAATATCCTTGGGAGAGGATTAACCAAAAAAAAACAACATAAAGCCTTTAGCTATTCACCATTCCCTAGCAGTCAGCTCAGCAGCAGAAAGGACAGCATGCAATAGCCAAGATAAGGAACCCTCTTTGATAAACTGGAACCAACGTCATTCTCATTGTTTCCACCTGCTACAGGGAAAACATGCAGCCCTTTACCACAGACCTTCTACCCTCACCTGAGCCAGGACTGAATGGAGATGAAAAGAGGATCCCCGAGTCATTGAAGTGAGACTGCAGAACAGTGAGTACAAGACATGCCACAGTGCATCATATTCTACACTACTCTTCTGAGCACAAAAAAATGTAGCTGCTACCTCACTTCTGCCTTCCAAATACACGTACATTTCTCTTGTGGCCAATATGACTCCAGAACCATACAGTACAGAACATTTTGGAAAACATTTCTGGCTGCGTAAAGTGACAGAGAAATAAATAACTATGACTAGATTACATCAAAATTATAAATAAACTACACATTGAGAAGGAAAATTTATATGAAGTATCACAGAAGAGATTAATATTCATAAGTTGTAAAGGACTCGACTAGTCATTTACAAAGCCTTTCAATCATCAATGAGTAGACTGAACAATGATCATTCTCAAAAGACAAAAGAAAACCAATGAAAGATCACAAAACAGTCTCATTTCTAAGAAATAAATGAAAATATAAGCTAACAATTTTGTCTTTTCTATAGTGAGGGTGCTGTAAACATGCTGTAATACATTGCCGAGTGGTGTAAAATTGGTGTAATTTAGAGAAATATAATTTTTTAAAGTGTTCTCTTTTTAAAATTTTTCAATCACAGTTTACATTCAATATTATTTTGTATTAGTTTCAGATGTACAGCATAGTGGTTAGAAAATTATATCAGGATGCCTTATTTCTCCACTTGAAAAATATGTGGGAAGGAAATATTGTGTATGTGTGGCTATTGCTATGTCATTTTTAATTCATGTATTATACTTTCCTCTCTTCAATTTTTTTGAAATTTGCATGTGCTGTTCACAAAATTCTAAAAAATAATCATCATTAAAATGTTTATATTAATTTAATAGCATCGTTTTCTCAACCAGGTAAGTACCATCTATTGTTAACATTTGTTTTTAAACAGTTGATCATGGGAAATGCTTTAATGGATTCTCTCAGTACTTTTACAATAATTTACATATCTGTTTTCATTTTATAAAAACTCCTTTCTCTACATTCTTGGTTATAGAATTGTTAGTCCTTTTCATTTTAGCCTTGTGGATGTGTAGTATAGTTCACAAGTGTAAATTTGCACTTTGCTGAGAAGTAATTAAGTTGGTTACCTTTTCATGTGCATACTGGTGATTCACATATTCTCTTGTGAAGCATTTTTCAAGTATTTTGTCTATTTTTGTAGAGTTGATTTTCCTTATCGTGGGAGTTCTTAATGTATTGGATACAAGTCTCATCTCATGTATGTGTATTTCATGTATATATGTCTCATGTATATAGCAGGTTCCTTGTTCTAGGTATAACATGCTGGGGTGAATGAAAGCTAATGGCTAATAGCTGTAACTTGCATTTTTATTTTCTATTTTTTAAATGAAAATAAGATCTTGAATTTAATGCAGTTCAGTTTATTAAGATTTTCCTTTAGCGTTAAGTGCTTTTCATGGTTAGTGTCCTATTTAAGAAATCTTTGCCTACTCCAAGGTTATGAAGATATGTTGTCTTATAGAAGCTTTGCCATTTGACTTTTTACATTTAGGTCTGTAATCCATTTGATTTACTTTTTATGTGAGGTTTTTATGTTTGTTTATTTATTATTATTATTATTATTATTATTATTATTTCTAAATGGATAACCTTGATTTAAACACCATTTATTTTGAAGACCCTGTTTCATTGCAGTAGTAATGTGGCCTTAACTTGGATTATTATGTATGTGTGGATCTTAAATTAAACACTTTCTTCAATCCCACGAGGGTCTTTGACCATTTTGCATCTGTGTCACATTGTTTTAACTATTGTAGCCTCATAATTAATCTTTAAATATAATATGTATTCTATAACTCACTTTATTTTTCAATTTTTTAATGAGCTCTAATTGACAAATAACATATTAATTTCAGGTATAAAACAATGATTTAATATATCTGTACTAATAAAATGGTAATATGCTAATTAGACCAGGTAAACTGGCCATATTCTGGACATCTGGCTTACTTCCAGACAAAGCCATGGTGGTGGGGGCTGAGGCAGAGGCAGTTAGGGGCAATCAGGCTGGCAGGGGAGGAAAGTTGGGGGTGAGATCAGGCTGGCAGGGGAGGGCAACTGGGAGCAAGATCAGGCTAGCAGGGCAGTTAGGGGCAATCAGGCAGGCAGGCAAATATGCGGTTAGGAGCCCGAGGTCCCAGATTGCAAGAGGGAAAAGTGTCTCTGATTAGAGAGGATGCAGGCTGGCTGAGGTACCCTCCCCCCCACCCCCCACACAAATTTTGTGCACCAGGCCACTAGTTGTTACTAATGCTGAAATGAACATGGAGCACAGATACCTTTTTGAGTTAGTGCTTTATTTTCTTTGGATAAATACCCAGACGTGGAATTGCTGGTTAATATGGTAGTTTTATTTTAAATTTTTCACCAGACTCTGTACTGTTTCCTATAGTGGCTCCACCAATTTGCAATCCAATCAACAGCGAGCAGTTTTCTCCTTTCTCCACATCCTTGCCATCACTTATTTCTTGCCATTTTGCTGATAGCCATTTTAATAGATGTGAGGTGATATCTCATTGTGGTTTTGATTTGCATTTCCCTGATGACTAAGGAGCACCTTTGCATGTACTCATTGGTCATCTGTGTATTCAGATTCTCACCCATTTTAAATCAGATTTTCTCTTGAGTTGTTTGAGTTCTTTGTTTTGGATATTAACCCGTTATCAGATACATGGTTTGCAAGTATTTCCTCCAATTCAATAGGTTGCCTTTTCATGTTGTTGATGGTTTCCTTTGCTGTTTAGAAGTTTTTAGTTTCATGTAGTTCACATGTTTTGCTCTTTCTTTGCTTCCTTTTGTTTTTATGTCAAAACCAAAAACTCATCAGCAAAATGAGCTTACCATCTATGTTTTCTTCTAGGATTTCATGGCTTTTGGTCTTATGTTTAAGTTTGTAATCCATTTTTAGTTGAATTTTGGGTATAGTGTAAAGTTACAATTATTTCTGACATTTAATGGGCTAATTCCTTCATTTAATATTTAAATTTTTATGGAAATATAAATATTTGTCCATTTTTATTATTACTTTAGTGATTGCTCATTATTTCATGTGTAAAACTCCAATTAAAAATATGTACAATTGTATAAAAATAACAGACTTCACTATATATGACAAGACTGAGAGAAGAGGTGGAAATAATTATTTTCAGTATATAAATCGTGTGGTCTTATATATGAGTAAATGGTATAAATGCAGTGAATATACAAATAGATTAAGTGATTTTTAAGAAACACAAAAGCACACAGAAATGCAAAGTCAAGAGTGCAGAGGAGCATTCTGTACTATTTTGACCCCCCACACTAATGTGTTCACACCCTTGCCTCTACAGTTTATCACTCTGCCAAGCTATCTTATCGTGTCCCAAATGTGGGTTTATCTCACTCACAAGATAATCTTGATATAGACATTCTAGTTATCAAATGTCTTCAACAAAGAACAATCTTGTTAATAGCACTTTCTGTCACTTCCAATCCATCTTATATCTAGAGACCAGCTTTCTCTCTCCCTCTTAAAAAAAATTTCCTTCGTCAAACAGATGGTGATTAGTGTGAATAGAAGTCTTTAAAAAAAAACTTAGTTGGTAAAGCTTTCTAAACTTTTTCCTGTTATTTTTTTCTCAAAAAAAGAAAAAGAAAAGATTTGCTTGACAGAAGATTTATTCCAACAGCCAATGTCTTTCTCACTTAGAAGCACATAGAGGCCTATTTTTACAGCTTTTTATTTTTGAGCGGCAATAGCCTTTATATCAGACTAATATGAAAAAGTAGTGATTTTCAAACCTCCTTCTCTAAATAAAATTAAATGCTGCTAACTATCATCACTTCCATGTGCTTTCTACCTGAAATGAAAAGATACATCCTAACCTTGTTCATAGAAGGGAAAGACCTATGTTTAGTATCAAAAGAACTTAAAATTTGATCTTTTGGGTAATCCAAAAGACAAACTACAGATCTACAAGAAATACTTCCCCAGATAAGTTTACTTACTGTCAGGATAAATGGTGCATTTGAAGGAAAGGGTAATAGCAGGTGTGAGCATGGAAACTGTGAGTTTGATTCTGTGTCAGGGATCGCAGGGAAGGTCTGCAGTGAGTACACAGCAGAGGCAATCAGTTCAAGTTCAGACAGAGAGCAGAATAGAGAAACACAAAAGAAAACACTCTAATAAGTAGAGACTTTCAAGAAAGCACTGTTCATGATATGACCAACACATCTGCTGGGTCTATTCTGTTTGGAGGAAGAGCCCATGATGCTGACATTCACAGGTGCTTCCTACTTTGTGCTCCTGAAGATCTTTGAACACATATGTGCTGGCTCATTTATCTTTGCGCTTTGTTTATGGTCAGCTGGAAAAATCAGACATGAAAACTAATAATTTCAGTGAAGCTATCTTGCTCTTCTCTATATTTTTAATACCAGCTAGCATTATATTAGGCAGTCTCTTCTTTAATATTTCTTTGTTTAAATTTGCTTTTCTTTATTTTAAATAGTAATTGACTTGAAACACTGAGACTTCCCCCTATTCTCCTTAAATAGATGAGAGGGATGAGGTATTAACCTACCTGAGAAGAATAATATGATTGTCCTTCTAATAATTAGACTAATATGAAAAAGTAGTGATTTTCAAATCTCCTTCTCTATATAAACTTAAATGCTGCTTACTATCATCACTTCCATGTGCTTTCTACCTGAAATGAAAAGGTACATCCTAACCTTGTTCATTTGCAAAAAAAACTTCCCATGCATTATTTCATTTAATTCATACAATAGGCCATTGTGATAACCAAATGCCATTTGATTCTCATAGCTGGAGAGAAATAAAAAACTGATACAAGCATAGATATAAATATCATTATCGTCACCAATTTTCAAATGAAGAAATTAAGCTTAGAGTTTAATTTAAAAGGTACATCCTAACCTTGTGGAAATCAAATCATTACTGCTTTTAATAGTAGCAACCTTTATTGAGGGCCTATTATCTATTAGGCATTTGCAAAAAAACTTCCCATGCATTATTTCATTGAGTTCATACAATAGGCCATTGTGATATTTTGTTATAGCAATGGTCCCCAATGAATCATAACACTCCCATTTCCAGTCCCTTTTAACACTGACTCCAGCTTTGGAAATGTGACTTACTTGAATAGTATGGCATCAACATATGGGATGGGAATACAGACTTGATAAACACTTGGACATTGGAGCTTACCCTTTTAGAATGCTGTTATCACAAAGTGAAGATGTCTGGCCCAGTCTCCGTAAGTATAGGAAGATGATGGTCGATGTTTTGTGGTAAAATAATTGTCAAAATTATCAGCTGCTGTTAAGTGGAATATAGCACTCTGGCAAAGCAGATTTCCAAGTGCCATGTTAAAAATGCCATTTGATTCTCATAGCTGGAGAGTAATAAAAAACTGATACAAGCATAGATATAAATATCATTATTGTCACCAATTTTCAAATGAAGAAGTTAAGCTTAGAGTGGCAAATTTGTTCAAGATCACTGCAATGTTATTTGTTTTAGGACATATTTGACTATTTTTGTTCATGGTTATCCATCATGTAGTTTATAGAAGTAGGAATTTATTTAGAATATTATTATGAAGTGATTTTTTTGAATCATAAAGATAGTATGGTGGTAAATTTCCAGCACAATGAGAGTGCAAAGTGTTCAATATTTGTCATATGTTATCAAGTATTTTATATGATATACCTGATGGTATATATTGCTTGGTCTAATTCTTGCAGTGGATACTTTAAATTATTAGTTTTGATATATAAAGTCAGTAAAATTTAATTTTAAATTTATTCATCTTGTCCTACATTTTCTCTCATCTTTCATTCACTACCTTGAACATCACTCAGGCTCTTGTAAGTCACCTTTCATCCACAGTATAGAAACAGCTATTGTATATAAGCCTTCCTTCTGCTTATCTTTCTTAAGAAGTTCATTCTCCTGGTTGCAAGTCTTTAGATGACCATTAGAAAACATCTGCTTTTATGTCATATTTATGCTGAAATATTTTTGGTAATCTTCTCTGGAAATTTTATTTATTCTAAAACTATAACTCTTCTCAACCTGTCCTTCCTTTTGTCTTACTCTCTTTTAAATTAGCTCTGTTCATTTGCCAAATTGGTCTAAGTAAATGTCCTTGGACTGACATATCTCTCATTTCCATGCATATGTATATTGTATTCTCTCACTTAGAATGCCCTTCAAATATTTATAAAGTCTTATCAGTCATTGTTATTTGCTAGCACTTATAGGGACATTGGAGATAACACATTAGTTGTATTTATAATGCTAAATACATTCAACTGGTTGTGTCATCCTGGCCACGGCTTTAACATTATTACTATTGTCATAATCATTGTAAGGCAGCTTCCTAAAGCATGTTAAATTTTCTCAATGCCCATGGGAAAAAAACAATCACCATCTTCACAGTGTTTATTACAAATACAGAATTGCTATGGCATAATCTATAAAATAATTCAGATAGAAAACAGCAAACTTTTGTAAAGAAAAGGATTGCTTCAGATCTGCTCTGATTGTACTACAACAGAAATGTAGATACACATTAAAATGTTTATGTTTCTAACATTTAGGTGTTTAAAACTATGTAGTCCACATACGCTAGAATTATTTTTATAACTTGATAAGATACAGCCGCACTTTATTTAGGACACTAAAGTATATTAAATAAAGATGGCTCATTTAATGCTGATGTAGAATTAGTTAATACTACTGAAGAGTTATAGGGGAACCTTGCCTTGTTATAAACATAACTAGAAAAATTAGTTGGTTCAAGGTGAAATGGAAAGGATAAATGTTCTTAAAAGCATTTCCATATATAAAATAATTACTAAGACTTTAAAAACAATGTAATAATATCTTTTTAAAAATAAAATATAAACTGATATTTAATAAAATTAAATTTTGACCTTCAGAAACTTGCATTTTTCAGTTAACCTGACAACTTCAAATAACATTCAGAGAATTAAAATCATTTTTTTACAAGCAAGACAATTTTAAGAATAGACTTCTATTCTAATTGTTCATTTAATTTGTATCAAAGCAACAATAATGAGGAAAGTCTTTTGGTAACAATAGTCATTTATTTGCCTACTTAATTACTGTCAGATATAAAATGAATTTAGTGAATACATTTTTTACTATTTTTCAAATGTCATTGTTGAAGAAAAAAAGACAAGTAAGGGTGTGGGAAGTGAACCTGGAGGTAGAAGCCACAGTCAGAGGAAGATGATTCATTTAAAATATATCATCACCAAGCATTGCCTCTAATTCCTTCCTAAATATCTGTGTCCATCCCTCATTCGTATGTTGATGCCTACTCCCTCCCTACCTATACCCCACAATGTGATAGCTTTTTGGAGTAACTAGACTTAGATAGGTAATTTGAGTAGGGTGCCCTTAGAAGAAGAAATTGAACAACTAGTTCCCTTACCCAGTCATGGGAGGATACAACAAGAAGTCAGGAAGGTAGTTCTCTCCCCAGACCAAATCTTCATCTTTGACTTCCCAGCCCTCAGAACTGTGAGAAATGTCTGTTGTTTATGGAATTTTGTTATAGCAGCCTGAGATGACTAATTCACCTCTTAAAAAAGCCATACTTTATTTTTTAATTTATTTTTTCTGTATTGATTAAGGTATTACATGTGTCTTTATCTTCCCATTGCCTCCCCACCTCACCTCACTCATGCATACCTCACCCCCCTGGTGTCTGTGTCCATTGGTTAGGCTTATATGCATGCATACAAGTCCTTTAGTTGACATCTTACTATCCTCCCCATCCTCCCCTGCCTTCCCTCTGAGGCTTGATGGTCTGATCAATGCTTCTCTGTCTCTGGATCTGTTTTTAATAATCAGTTTATGTTGTTCATTATATTCCACAAATAAGTGAGATCATGTGCTTTTTATCTTTCTCTTACTATCTTCATTCACTTTGCATAATGCTATAAACCATTGGTCAACTTCTTGAGTCAGATAGTATAGCATGGAACATTATGGAATAGCATTTTAAATACTGAAAGGTATTAAAAAGCTGGCAGGTTCATTAAGGAATAGTAGGTCATTATGTTCCATGAAAAAGCAAGGACTATGCATCTATTTCCATATTCTTGGCATTAGCACAATGCTCAACACAGAAGTATATGTCCTCAAAAAATTTTTTTTAAATTAATGAATGAATGATATTTCTGTTATTGCAAATAATATCCAGTTCAAATACAAATGACTGTCTATGGTTGTTCAGCAAAATTCAAAACCTTTTTTTGCTATAAAACTGATTAATAAATGTTTGCCTTCATTATTTACCAATATAGGAGGCCACAATGTTTAAAATTACACAAATTAGTGTGTGTGTGTTTGTGTGTGTGTGTGTGTGTGTGTGTGTGTGTGTGTGTGTGTGTGTGTTCATACAGGTATGTGTAAATACCCATAGTTCAATAGTCAGAAGTCCTTGTTACTGAGATCAATTTATGATATATAAACCATTCATAGATTATCACTTTTATAAGCCTTTTTCTTTTCTTTTTCTCTCTCTGCAAGTAACCAAGAAATGACATTTAGAAAGAATATACAAGATGCCTGATAATTATAATTTAGAATATACTTGCCAACACTATAGGAAAATAACACATTGTTAATGTTAAACTTTTTGAAGTAGTGATATGGATACAGAAAAGTTCATAAATAGTTGAGTGAACATCTTGATGAAATGTAACTCAAAAAACAAACCTAGCATGTAACCAGCAGCAATATGTAAAAACTATGGGACATAATAAGAATCTTAGAAATCTCCTCATGTTCGACTCATGCTCCAAGGATTACTTTTAGCTAAATAGTTATGGTCATGTTTGAACTTTATGTTAAAATAATCATTGAGTATATATGTCTGGTTTAATATTGTATTTGTGAAATCCATCTATGTGCCATGTATAGCTGCAGTTTTTTTCACTTTCATTGCTATATAATATTTCACTGGATAAACAGACATAATAAAATGTATTTGTTAGACCGGTTTGGCTCAGTGGATACAGCGTCAGCCTGCGGAATGAAAGGTCCCAGTTTCAATTCCAGTCAAGGGCATGTACTTTGGTTGCGGACACATCTCCCAGTAGGGGGTGTGCAGGAGGCAGCTGATCGATGATTCTCTCTCACCGATGTTTCTAACTCTCTATCCCTCTCCCTTCCTCTCTGTTAAAAAAAAAAATGTATTTGTACATTCAAGTAAAAATCAATACCACAGTGGTTTTAATTTTATCCATATTGAAAATTTTATCCATATGATAAAAATTAATTTTATCCATATTAATTTTATCCATATAGTATAATGTTCATACATACATTATAATATATATATATATATATATATATATATATATATATATATATATTCATATTCATGCACCAGTGGGGTTTCTCATCCTGGCCTGTGCCCTCTTGCAATCTGGGACCCCTCAGGTGATGTCGGACTGCCGGTTTGGGCCCAATCCTCATAGGTCTGGTCCGTGGGGATCAGACTGGCGGTCCTACATCCCCCGAGGGATATAGTAGTGCACTGGAGAGGAGCCAGGGCCCAGGCTGTGCACTGTGCTGCCCCCGCTCGTCCTGGCCCCATTGTGCCTCCCATTGCTCAGTAGTGCTGCCATGGAGGTGGGAGAGGCTTGCACCACCACAGCTGTGCTTGCCAGCCATGAGCCTGGCATCTGGCGCCCTTTGGTCAGCTGAGTGGTGCTCCAGCTGTGGGCATGCACTGACCACCAGAGGGCAGCCCCTGTGTTAAGCATCTGCCCCCTGGTGGTCAGTGTGCAACATAGTGGTCGGTTGACCAGTCATTAGGTTATTCAATCATTCAGTCACTTAGGCTTTTATATAGAGAGATGTTTTATGTACCTATTTTTTGGTTATTCATCTTTTAAAAATATTTGTTCATGTCCTTTTACATGTGTTTTGGGGAACATATACTGTATATATCTTTGGAGAGGAATTGTTCGTTTTTAAAGTACATATATAATAATCCATAGGAGGCTAAGCCAAAAATTTCTAAGTGATTGGCTCAAATTATATTCCCACCAGCAGCACAGGAGGGTTTTATTACAGTAGAGCTTGGGAGCTTTATATAAACTCTAATTTTGATTTTAATATCTGCCTAGCCACCATTATCTTTTTTGTTATCAGTTATAAGTTTCAAAAGTGCAAATGGCAGATGGGTATAAAGGAGTAATGCTTTAAACTTTATTGAATTATGAAAATTGTGTAATTGAAATGTGATATTTTCTCCTATTAGTTGGCTGTTTATTAATTTTAATATTTGATTACAATAGAAAATATCTAATGAATTATTCAAAATAATAACAAAATGATTATCTTAATTCTATTTATTTCTTCTTTCTGGAAGATTACACACACATCTTTATCTAGATCCTGAACACTTACCAAGTAAATAAGAGGCATTTGTAGTGTTCTTCTAAATGAGCCCCCACAGGAGAAAAATAAAACAATACATATTCATAAACAAACAGAATTAGAAGTCAGTGTTTTGAAAAACATGATGATTTTAAGCTTTACAGAACATATCATTGTACTCAGTGTAGGAGGTGAAGACAAGAGGCAATTTATTCTGCAGCTGGTTTCAAAATAAACACAGCAAAGAAAGATAAGGAGTGAAAGAGGGATAAATCCACTGGTAGCAAACTTGATGGACAGACAGGCTGCCATTAACAATGCCGCCGCCTTTGTAAGTACAGAGTGATGTGGAGATACCCTGGCATTTATACTGTAGACATGGTCCTTAAAGATTTTAGACCTCCAATTCCTTAGAATTATCAGCTATCTCCAACCTGTCACTCATGCGAGCAATCTTAGATTTTTAGCTTGCAGGGCAGTCAGATTATTGACAAAGCAATCCAGGGTGATATAACACACCCTGACAAACAACAGTGAGGGGATTGTGTTCACCACTTTCAGTGCATCAATTGAGCTAAATTAATTCTTAACCCTGAAAGTAAACTTTCTCTTGATAACCATTCACTCCCTCCCAGTGCTATTTTGCTACACAGCCCTTGCTCACGTGGAGGTATCAGAGAGCCCTGATGTAAGTAATTTAATCTGGTGGGGACTAATAGAAGTAAGGAAGGTATCTGTCTCCACAGCAAGAGGGCTAATGAGGGCATTTGTAAATAAAAACTCTAAGACGGAATTGAGTTGATTTAGAGACTTACAGATTGGATTTAAGGATACAAAAGTAGGAGGTTTCCAAATATGTTCTGCCACTCCATCCTTAATTCACCCCTTCATCTATAGACATTGAGTTCTCACAACTCTTCCTATTATATCCCAAATATAAAAAACAAAGGTCACAACCACAAAACACAGACAAAGAAACAAAATGAGTTGACAAAATTTATGCTCGGCAGTTATTTTAAATTGTATTGTTTGCCCAAAGGCAATTTTAGTAGTGAACTGTTAAAGCAGGGGCAAGGTGAATTTGGAAGGAGCAAAACAATAGCAACAAAACACTTTTGAAGGCAAAACATCACCACACCCTTCATTTTAACTGTTGTTCCGGCACTGCTAACACTCAAAGCTAATTTTGGGACTATGCTAATTTTAAAAAGTATGTTACATATTAAATCACTTGTGCGATGTGCAATTGCTATGTTGCAATCATTTCTCTGGTTACATAGTTTGAATTTTCAAAGCTAATTTTAACCATATTAGACTAATGCATGTTTTTTATGGAGAATTCTAATGCTGTCATAATGATATAAAAATGTCTCTCAAATGCTTATGAAATGTCTTGGGGTGTATATTTAATTACAGAATTGTCTAAATTTCATAAATTTAATAGAAACGTTGGCTTTCTTGCTGAAACCGGTTTGGCTCAGTGATAGAGCATCGGTCTGCGGACTGAAAGGTCCCAGATTCGATTCCTGTCAAGGGCATGTACATTGGTTGTGGGCACAACCCCGGTGGGGGGTGTGCAGGAGGCAACTGGTCAATGTTTCTCTCTCATCGACGTTTCTAGCTCTCTATCTCTCTCCCTTCCTTTCTCTAAAAAAATCAATAAAATATATTAAAAAATGTTGGCTTTCTTCTAAACTAGAAGTTGATTACAACTTCTGTAAATGTGAAATTTTTATAAAATGCATACATATCCACATTTTATATACAATTCCATACAATTCATAGTTAAGTTTCATAGTAAGATATACAATAAAAATAATTAAAAATGTGAAAATCAAGTGACATGAAAATTGAATAATCTCTCTCTCTCTCTCTCTCTCTCTCTCTCTCTCTCTCTCTCTCTCTCTTTTTTCTTGGTGACATGTAGGACTTTTTTTTTATGAATATACTTTAGAATGTGGTTTCTGTCTATCCATTTAAATCCGACCTGGACAAACATCCCACATAGTGAATAACCTCCAAATTCCTGACATTGCTTCTCTTGCTTATAAGTGCCAAGCTGATTGCCACCGCATGCCTTTTATTTCTTCTACTGCCATCTCCAGATTCTTGCATGATTAGGATCTTCACAGGAGGAACTGGAATGTCTCCAAAATGGCTTAAGTAATACCCTAATTAAAGTGCCATCTTTCATTCATCTTCTATCCCCTTACCCTGTCTTATGTTATTTATGGTACATATCACTACTCAAAAGCCTGCCATTTATTAACCTGTTTACTTGTTTGTTACATATTTCCCACCATTAGAAGATAAGGTCTGTGATGACTGATCTTTGTCCTGTTGTCACTGGTTGTCATGTCTACCACAAAGTAGTTGTTGGCAAACTCTGCTGAAAGAATGAGGGACTGATTTTGGTAATGTTACTGGGCATAATCCTGTATAATAAAAGGCTAATATGCAAATAGACCAAACAACAGAATGACCGGTCACTATAACTGGCACTGACCACCAGGGGGGCAGATGCTCAATACAGGAGCTGCCCTTGGTGTTCAGTGTGCTCCCACTGGGGGGAGCACCACTCAGCTAGAAGCCAGGCTCACCAGCAGTGGTGGGAGCCTCTCCTGCCTCCATGGCAGTGCTAAGGCTGTCTGACTGCTGGCTTAGGCCCGCTTCCCACAGGGAGCAGGCCTAAGCCATCAGTCAGACATGCCACAAGGGCTCCTGGACTGTGAGAGGGCACAGGCCAGGGTGAGAGTCCCCACCCCCAACCCCCTGTTGAGTGTATGAATTTCATGCACTGGACCTCTAGTAAGAGATGAATGGTAAAACATATCGGTATTGCATATTTAACACAATTTACTAGATTGACTATAGAGGAGAAAGGTCAAGATTACTATGTTTTCTATTATGGTTACTTAGGAAACTAGGTAAGACCACATGTAAAACTTGTCTATGGAGAATATATATGGTAAATTCACCCATGGACATAAGTTGAGACACCAAAGGCAAATCTAGCTAAATAAAGATATTTTTTAGAAAGGGATTTGCACAGTAGTTTTGTGACGAGGAGCGATTTTGTCCCCCAGGGGAATTATGGCACTGGTCTGGAGTCAATTTTTGTATTACCATTGGTGGTTGTACCTGGCATCTAATGGGTTAAGGCTAGATATATTGCTAGCCATTCTGCAATGTATCAGGACAGCTCACCACAAAAATGGATTATCCAGCACCAAATGTCAATAGTGGTGATACTGAGAGACTGAATTCAAAATACAGTTAAATGCAAGATATCTATATGGAGATGGTTGATGAAATGAGGGAGGATAAACTCTCCAAAAGAATGTCTTTAGGTAGTTAATAGGACTAATCAACATCTTTCTAACACTTGTTTGCCAAGCATAGTTCTAAGGATTTTACATCTATTAATTTGTATAATCCATAAAATAGCCATATGCAATAGAAGTCATTATTATTATTACAATTTCACAGATAAAAATGTTAAAGCACGTAAAGTGAAGCAACTTTCTCAAAACCATAAGGCTAGAAAATAGTAGCACTAAGATACAAAACCAGGTAATTGGATTCTAGAGGCCAAATATAACTTTTGCAAATTACTGTCTTGAACAACACAAGTGGGGAGAAAAGCCAGTAAAGCAGATATAAAAGAAAATGGGTTGCTCAGAAAGAAACCTGAAATTGAAGAAGTCCAAAAGTATGTCTAAAAGCAGCTGTCCCATGGTGTCAGATGATGAACTGAGCAAAGAGAATGTCACTTGAATAGTCAAATGTTGCTGGTAAACTTCCCAGGAACAGTTCCAGTCAAGAACAAGTAGTTATATCCACTCAAAACAAGTGGATGCCAGTATAGTTGTACAGTAGATTTACTGTGCAGTAGTTTGAGGGAGCAGCAGGAATAAGCAGAAGACGTTTTGAGCTCAGGAATCTCAGTCTTGGGAAGTAGAAATTAAGATTGAATGCTACATGTTTTGGAATAAAACTTGGCTGTCAAGAGTGCAGAAAGTTTGAACAATCTTATGTAGAATGTAATTAGAGTTGACATGAAGTACATTTTTAAAATTGTGAGGCAAATGCCCAGATGAATTGTGAAAGCATGAGTTTGCAAAAATCCCAAACATCCATTTTCCTCCCTTGTTATATAAAGATGTAATTCATAGTGGGTACTGCCTGGGACTGGGCTTGTCATGAGATATAATAAAATGTCATTGGTATAGGAGCATCTCAGTTAGGTCCAATTTCATTGTTGAAATGACTGGTTACAGAATAAGATGGGTGAAAAAAGATGATGTAAAGGAGCTGGCTGGATAAGTTCAAGGTTCTTGGATTGTTATGAAAAAGAAAGGTGAGAGTGGGGTACTGAGAGATCAAGCACAGACAAGATAGTAGCTCAAAAAACCCTATTTCCATTAATTTTCAACCAAAAGCTAGATTATTATGAAAAATCGTTGTCAATAAGAATCATATAACTCACAAAAAATAACAAACCTTCCTCCATGAAATCTATAGATAAGAAAACAGTTTAAAATTTTGACCTAAAGTTTTGTTCTCTGACTAGAAGAACATTATCATTACCTGGGAGGGGGGGGTATCACCTGTGAGAAATGCAGAAACTCAGGCCTCATCTTGGTTCTGATTCCTAGAATCAGAGTCTGCTTTCAGCATGATGCCCTGATATTTATATACCATTAGTGTTTGGTAAGCACTTACCTAGATTCCTGATTCTCATGATGATTTTCTTCTGTTTTGTTCTAAGCCACGATCCTTCTTGCAAAATGAAATACTATGTGCATCTGCACTGGTTTAGTTACATTGGAGATCGGGACACCTCTCAGGAGTTTCTAGTATTCCTGGAATACAGTTTGCAAACCACTGGGTGAGGATGTTTCACTTATGATCCCCAGGCTGTAATCTGTGACACCATATTGCTGTGTGACATTGGCCTAGCTAGATGGGATGCTGAGTTTCCCTCCTTCTTGATCACTGCTTAGTTTGTAATCGATTTCTTGTTGATGAAATCTGAGTTCCTCTTTTCTAATATACAGAGCTGTTTGTTAAACTTGAATGTCACATGTAACTTAATTTTTGATCGGTCTCAAGACTTTATTTGCATTTAATCAGTTTTCCTTTAAAGCCCCCTTTCTGTGTCTGATCCAGTCCAGAGAACCATGTAGCACTTAGGTATCATGGCTCCCCCATACCCTGCCTCCTCTGGTCTGTGAAAGTCTCAGGCTTTCCTCCTTAGTTGTGACCTGGAAAGTCGTGAGTACTGGCTAGGTACCTTGTATAAATGTCACCCAATCTAGGTCTAACCTAATGTTTTTCTCAGACTGGTCTGGGCTCATACATTTTTGGAAGTAATACCAGAGAGGTGAAAATTCATCTCATCAGATTATATCAAGGGAAAGTGACATCCACAGCACATCACTGGTAATGTTAACCTTTATCACTGGTAAGGCCATGCTTGCCAGAGTCCTCTAATGCAAAGGAACTACTTTTCTTTTTCATTATTCTACTACTTGGAAATGAGTCACTGAGCCTCCGGGGTGGAGGAATTAAGCACTATCTCCTACAAAGTTAGTTATCATATATGGACATTTTTTATTTAGTTCTCATAAGAGCTCTCTATATTGGGCAGTGAGCTCTGTACTTGGTAGGTAGCCTATTGAATGGAAGGAGTTGAACTTTGTGCATTCCCAGCACTAAGCAAAATACCTGGGATACAGTATGCATTTTCTAAATATTTGCTCTTTTGATAAACTAGTTATTTTCCTATGAATAAAAGTATCAGATGAGTTGACCATTCTGTTTCCAAAAGATTAATTTTCCTCAGGTACTATATTAAAATTTTTTGTTATGTCAGAAATTTTGAGACCATACTGAACATATTGACCAAACTAATTCATTAAGTCCTCAAAATTTGCCCAAGTTAACCTATTAGACCTTATAGTTTGGTGCTTTCTACTTTATAAAGTATACAAATTAGGAGCATTGATTTAACAATGTGTTGGCTATAGCAACTAAAAATATAAACTATATGTCAAATTATTAAGTGAAAATATAGAAGATTGATATTAATTTTGGCAAAATAATGCATCTCATTAGATATACATTATATCTAAATCTATATATAGAGAGAGATATCCATGTATGACCTCTTTTAAAGAGCTTATGGCCAGTGTTTCATTCTTAACTATAATAATAATTCATTTACAGAATAGCTCTGAAGTTATAGAAACATTTTAATGGTGGTAGATCTTGGAGTTCTAACTAATATTTTCACAACATTGACCATATTTTGAAAAATGAAATAATAGTGTGTATAAATATAAACATATAGAGAGAGTAGTAATAATATGAACCATTTTAACCATAAGTATTCTATCTATAGATATATATACACACATATATATTATACATCTAAGTCTTTGTGCAAATAAAACTGAAAAGCAGGATGTTTTTATTGTAGGGTAAGATATAGGAAATCTCCATATGTAGTACAAGGTTAATCTGGGGGAAGGTTTTCTATTATTTCTGACCTCTGAATTATTTTCTAGTATAATCAGGAACAATGACAAATGCCATAAATCCCTTTAAAGCAGTATATTCTTGAATCGATTATCTATGCTCACGGAAAAGAAAATTGGCTGTATTGTAACAATGATCATTTGTATGTTTAATTATTTATAAGGATGCAATGTCTAGTTTCTAAAAATCTTCTCATAAAAAAAATCTCAATATAAATCTCCATGATATACAGTAATGCTACTTCATCTTTGTTTCCAGCCGTGTGGCACAAACCCTTTCATTCGTACACACCTTCATTTAAGGGGCTTGCTTTAACAAAGGGATCCAGCACATCATTGTGACTTTTAGAGTTAAGAGATGACTGTGGCAAAACAATAAATACCCCATCTTATTAAGATGTGTCAGTTACAGCAGTACTGAGCTGTTTTATATTTGGTTTCCACACCACACATTGCAGTTCCGGCAGAAACCCAGGGATGCACTCCAGAGAAACACATAATGAGGTCAGATGGAAAATCTTGTCTTGTTTCAGATATGAATTCAATCCATCCTTTCTTTCATGTGAGGCAATATGCACAGAAGGAACTGCTGCTGACATGTTTTTAACTTCACTGACACTGAAAATCTTTGCTCCTCAGTTGGTGCCTTTAGCTTCACCTGGGAAAAAAAAATCTATGCAGAATAATATTATTAGAGATGGCCACACATTAAAAAAAATTGCATTATGTTTGTTTATTCACCTCTTGCAATGTTCACTACAGAATCGTGTCAGCTAATTTTAGCCTTATGAAATATAAATAATGAAAATCAATGCTAGTTGAGGCCATTTTTGGTTGCACTGTCTTCGAAGCTTAGAGTCTTATAAATTGGGCAGGAGAAGAAGATATAATAATAGAGAAGAAGAGAAAAAAAAATGATGGTTTTATATTTTCAAAACTACAGCCTTGGCATTTAGCTGTCACAGGGAGGCTTTACACTTTAAAACCAGCCTCCAGGTCCACAACGTGGGCCTGTGTGAAGTCAGAACCATGTGTCAAGACCTAGTTCCCACTCTTCTCTGTAACTACTTGAATTCAACAGCTCAAAAGGTAGCTTAGCGCTATTTGAATTAAAATTATTTATAGTAAAACCCTAATTAGTCTTTCCCCCCCTACATATTAGCTGTAAGTTTGTGCCTAATAATAAAGAAAACCAGAGTAACCTGAATTCAAGGATCCAGT
Source organism: Pipistrellus kuhlii (assembly GCF_014108245.1). Taxonomy (NCBI): domain Eukaryota; kingdom Metazoa; phylum Chordata; class Mammalia; order Chiroptera; family Vespertilionidae; genus Pipistrellus; species Pipistrellus kuhlii. The sequence goes on along the minus strand of NW_023425540.1, from coordinate 46,036,433 downwards.
CGCCCATAAGAAAATATGAGACGATGCAGCAGAACTGGACTGTATTAGAAATAACAAAGCCATGGGAAGATGCTATAAATGATTTAAAGTACTAATGTGTCTTTGGCTGTATGTTCTGTGTCTCAGAAAAGATTGTGTATGAAGTTGTGGTCCTGTGAAAAAGGGTACCTAATCATAGTTTTCTTATGAGAGTCAGTCCCACCTCACTTGGCTTTGCTGTGTCTCTTTCTTTCTTTCTTTCTTTCTTTCTTTCTTTCTTTCTTTCTTTCTTTCTTTCTTTCTTTCTTTTTCTTTCTTCTTTCTGAAGAGAGAGAGAGAGAGGAATGAGAGAGAGAGAGAGCAGAGAAAGCAATCCAAGATAAGAACTACTAAAGCCAGTAATAATGAACTTCCTGTAAGTCCATCGACTTACTTCAGTTACGGAACTGGAAGGTCAGGCCATTACATTCACTGACTTACTTCTTCTAATTGCGTCCTTCCTTCCTTCCTTCCTTCCTTCTTCTTTCATTCTTCCGCTCAATTCGTCCTCTCCTCTCCTCTCCCTACTCTCCTCTCCTCTAATATATTTTCTCCCTCTCTTCTCTCCCTCTCTCTCTCCTCTCTCTCTCCTCTCTCTCTCTCTCTCTCTTCTTTCATTTATTTATTTAGTGTAAGGAACATGTTCACAAGGCTGGAGTAAAGATAAATGAGGACAGGTAAAGCAGTGTGGTTCTGACACTCAGCCACTCAGCCACCACATCCTTACTCGGCCTTCAGGAGGCCATTGCTCTAGAAAGACCTGCTCTCTTGGAATCAGTGCTTTCTCATTTGTAAAAAAGAGTGTGAAACTATGTATTAAATATGTGTGTTTTTCTTCTTCTAGAGTAAATGCTCTCATTCACTTTTAAAATAGTTATTTTTTTTATGTGTGCAAGTATTGATGCTGAGTAGCTTAATTTCTGATCTTTTGAGCATTAGTACAAGATCTATTTCAGCCGAAACCGGTTTGGCTCAGTGGATAGAGCATCGCCTGTGGACTGAAAGGTTCCAGGTTCGATTCTGGTCATGGGCATATACCTTGGTTGTGGGCACATCCCCAGTAGGTGTGTGCAAGAAGCAGCTGATTGATGTTTCTCTCTCATGGATGTTTCTAACTCTCTATCCCTCTCTCTTCTTCTCTGTAAAAAAAAAAAAAAAAAAAAAAAAAAAAAATAAACAAATCTATTTCAAATGGGAGGATTTATCATCTCCTGAACAATGTGCCTTAAATTCTGTAAAGTTGTGAATCAATATAACTTGCTAATTCTTCTTGTCATTTTGAATATAATTTTGAAGACGCCAGTTTTATCTAAAATTCTACTGAACGTTTTTGACCAAATGATTTAGCTCTAATTCTATATAACAGCCTTTGAACCTGTTTACCTTCAGAGACCAGAGTCTGAAAATATAGCCAATACTATGGAATGAATGGAAGAGTTGAGTCAAAGGAGGTTTGGTAATACGTCTAGTTTTGAATAGATATATAATATTTTCTTACTGATGGGGTACCAGATGTGAAAATTGATGGCACAGGGTTGGCATTCAGTACATTCTCAGGAAACATTAGACAAAGGAACATATGTTGAGTACAATAAAGACCATACCTTGAAAAGTATAATGAAAATAGAAAAATAACCTTTTTAAGAAACAGAGCATATTTATTTTTCATGATGTGATCACAAAAACTGTAAGTCAAGCTTTAATAAATTTTTATATACTTTAACTATATTTTGGCCCCATTTTCTTTATCATTAAATTCATGGTATGAAAATAATCCATATTGTCATTCACAGAATCATCAAATATGCAATTTTGTTTTCAAGTTATCTTTATTTTTAAATTATAAAGAATGTTCTTTATAAAAATACTTTTAAAATCATAAAACAAAAATTAAAGTCCATTTGATATCCCAGTGACCCCTGCCTACTGCTCAGTTTCTTCTCTATTATTAAGAATTGTTTCTTATATATACATGAATATTTGTATGTATTGTATTACATTATTTTAAATATCTTTATATTGGTAAAGTATAGGTAACATAAAATTTTTCATTTTATCCATTTTGTGTATAAATCAGTGGCATTAATTAGATTCACAAAGTTGTGCAACCGTCACCATGCTTTATTTTTAAACTTTTCACCTCCCCAAACCAAAGTCTGTACCCATTACACAGTAAGTCCTCATTTCTTTCTACCCCAGTCTCTGGTAACTTCAAATCAACTATTACTATGGATTTTGTATTTTCCACATATTTTATGTAAGTGGAATCATACAATATTTGTAGTTTATTTTACTTAGTAAAATATTTTCAAGGTTTATCAGTGTTGTAGGGTATACAAAAACTTCATTCCTTTTTATGGCTAAATTATGCTATTATATGGCTCTTATGCTATTGTATGTATACAACACATTTGTTTATTATCTGTAATGAATATCAGCATAAAAGTAGCATATATGAATACTTGTTTTCAACTCTTTGGATTATATACCTAAGGATGAAATTGCTAAAATAGTATGATAGTTCTGTTTAAATATTTAAGAAACTTTTAAACTGATTTTCACAATGGCTGTACCATTTCATATTCCTACCGGTAGGGCATAAGGGTTCCAATTTCTTTATCTCTCCACCAGCTTTTATTAATTTAAAGAAATTATAGCCATCCCCATAGGTGTGAAATGGTGTCTCATTGTGGTTTTGATTAGCATTTCCCTAATGCCTAATGATGTTAAGCATCTTTGCATGTGCTAATTGACCACCTGTGTATATATTTTTGTAATACCTATGAAAGTCTATTGCCCATTTTTTAATTGGGCTTTCTTTTTGGAATTAGGTTGTAGTTTATTGAACATACTTTGGATATTAACCTTTATTAGATAAGTAATTTTCAAATGTTTTATCTCATTATCTAGGTTTCTTTTCATTAGTTTGATAATATTCTTTTATGAAAATGTTTTTAATTTATATGATGTCCAATTAATTTCCTATTTGATTTTGGTGTCATATCTAATAATCCGTTGTTCAGTTGGTGGTCATAAAGATTTGCCTATGTGCTCTTCCCTGAGGTTTATGGTTTTAGCTTTTAAGGGCATTGATTCACATTAAGTTCATTTTTGTGTGTGCTGTGAGGTAGGAGTCCAACTTAATTTTTTTTTCTTTTTTTTGCAAGTGTAAACCAGTTTTAGCATCATTTGTTAAAGAAATCGTTTTTTTTTCCCTTTGAATGGATTGGTACCTTTGTTGAAAATCAATTGGACATAGGTACATAGATTTGTTTATGATCTCTCAGCTCTGTTCCATTGGTCTATATGTCTCTCCTATGTCAGTACCACAATGCTAAGATTGTTGTCACTCTGTAGTAACTTTGAAATCAGAAACTGCAAGTTCTCAAAGTTCTTTTTTGAAAACAGTTTGGTTATTCAAGACATTTTGAAACTTCATATACATTCAGTATTTTTATATTTTTGCAAGTATGGCTGTTAACATTTTGATAGAAATTTTGTTGAATTTGTAGATTGCTTTGGATAGTATCGGCATCTTTTATTTTTTAATTGATAGTTTCTTCACATCCTTACCACATATAAGTGAAACCATATGTCAATGAAAGCTACAGCTACAGCATTTCTTGATTCATGTCTCTCATTCTATCTTAAAAGTCAGTAATGATAGGTCATATTGCACCTCTAAGACCTTTCTTCTATAGTTGTCTCCCTCTCTCCCAGACCACAGCCAGGAAAGTTTGTTTTCTTTTAACACATTGTGATTGGATTGTGCCCAGTCAGGGAATCCATAATTATTACCCTTGAAATAATAATCTTGGGGTCCATTTCTTCAATCACATATGCAAAGTTTCTTTTGCCACATAAGATAACATTCACAGGTTATTGATATTAGGTTGTGCATTACTTTGAGAACATATTCTGCCTATAAAAGCCTAATATTACATCTGATAGGGAAAGTTAAATATTATTAGAAAATATTTAAAGGCAAAAGGCTACGAAGGCATTTTGGCCCAATTCTAACCAAAATACCATGGCTGTCACTATTTTATATATATATAAACTAGAGGCTCAGTGCACGGATTCATCCTCAAATAGGTAGGGTCCCTAGTGGCTGATGGCTTTCCTTCATTCTTTGCCTCCTCCTGGTGGTCAGCGCACATCATAGTAAGCAATCAAATTTCCTGAGGGGACACTTTACATATTAGGCTTTTATCTATGACATGTGCTGACCACCAGGGGGAGGCAAAGAATGAAGGAAAGCCTTGGTCAGCAGCCGGCAGCCCCCAGGGACCCTACCCATGCCTAAATTTCATGCACTGGGACTCTAGTTATTAAATAAAATATATGGTAATATTAAATAACTATTGGCCTGGTATACAAATTCATGCACATTGAAAGGAAATTAATTAGAAGAAATATCTTAATATCACTACTCACCCTTTCTCTATAATAGAAAGGTCAACCAAATTCATGATCAACAATGACAGATGGAAACACAGGTGTGAAATTGGTGCCAGCAAGAGCTTTATATGTATTGTGCATGCACAAACCAAGATAGCCTTTTATAGATATAGAATAAACTTGCTTAATTAGACCTGCTTCTGATTTAGCTAAGCTTTTTCCAGCCCAGTGAACATCCCAACTTCTCTTTCAGGTAATTGTTAGCAACACAGCAGTAAATATCAACATGAAGCAGATTATTATTGTAGGTCACACGTGGAGAACAAAGGGTAAAATATTTAACTACTGCAGCAGTGTTTGATTATATTCTGTGCAGTGAGAAAACCTGAAGTCATTTTCAAGGTCCACCATTTCTTACTTCTCTTTAGTCGGTTCAAGTTTCTAAGCTTTCTAAATCTCCGTTTTCAGGCTAATGAAAAGAAAATAGGATTCCACCTAGTCTATCTACCTACTCCAGGACTTCTGTAAGGATCAAATGAGATGAGGCACAGGAAAACGCTTCACAGACATTTAGATAAAGTGTAAAATATCTCCACCTGTGTTCCTGGGATAAAGAAACTACAAGGAGGCTAGTCCTTAAAGAGAGGAAGCCAGGTGTTGCTATGTGACATCATTACCTGGTGCCCACAGTGACAATTTCCAGGTTGGGCTGGGCTGTGGGTCACATTTTGCACCATGGGGTCTTGGCAGCATTGGCTGTGATTTGGTGGGGTGTTGCTCCAGGTTGGTGGCAGGACCTGTGTCCCACTTGGGGGAAGCCAAGTGTGGTTATGTCAGCACCAGGTCCACAGTGCCAGCCAGTGTGTGTCATGGCAGCTTTTGTGTTGCACATCCACCCCAATAGTCAGTGTGTGTCATCGCAACCAGTCAGATGATAGGAGGGACACTTAGCATATTAGATAGATAGATAGATAGATAGATAGATAGATAGATAGATAGATAGATTATTAAGAAAAATATATGTTTTCTCTATTTCATTAAGATTGCAATTTAAATAGAGGTCTCAGTTTCATCTGCTCACCTGCTTCATGTGAACCCAGGGGTTATTTTCTGTTTTGTATGATTGCAAAGCTCTAATGCAAGTCACTAACACCCATTTACAGGCTCTTATGCTTTTATTGTATTTCTGTTCAACTTAAAGCTTTATAAAAATAGCTGTACTGGTTGCCCCCCAGATTCAGTCTAACATGTGCCTATTTTTTGAGGTTATGTTGGTTCTAAAACATTTTGAGTGTAATTTATACCTTAATATCTAAGCTCCCACAGCACAGGGACTAGACTGTGCCAATTGAAAATGGGGCCAGGGATTTTTTGAAGGCAATGTGAAAAACACAAGGTGAAAAATAGGGGATTTGTTTCAGAATTCTAGTTTTAATTTAGTAAGGTGATCTCATAAACACTAGTTAATTTTTCCAAGAACTTATTGTCATTATGGTTGAAATTCATAATGTATACCAAGTCAATAGATTTAATATTAAAGGTGTGAAAGAGAGAAACTGTGATGATGATGATGATAATACATGGGGGTATATACTTATTATGGGAATATATGCAGTGCTTATCATGGTGGTTAATAGCATGGCCTCTGAAGTCAGCCTATGTTTTATATTTACATTTATTTTCTTTTTTTGTAAAGGACAATTTAATTTTTAAAACTTATTTTAGAGAGGAAAAAAAGAGAGAGAAAGAAAGAGAAACTTTGATAAGTTGCAACCTGCATGTACCCTGAAGAGAAATTAAACCCACAAACTGAGTATGTGCCCTGACCAGGAATTGAAACCACCACCAACCTGGGTATACAGGACAATGCTCTAACTGAGCTATACTGTTCAGGGCTAATTTTTTTTTTAATGGAATACAATTTTTCTTTTGTAAAATGTAAATAGAGTTGGTATTCAACATAATATTAGTTTCAGGTATTCAACATAATGATTTGATATTTATGTATCTTACAATGTGATCACCATACTGTTTAGTAGTCATCTATCACCATGCAAACTTGTCACTGTATTATTGGCTATATTCTCCATCCTTTTCAGCCATCTCCTTCCCTCCTTCACCCTCTGGCAATCATCACTTTGATCTCCCTTTCTATGAGACTGGCTTTGTTTTGTTTGTTCTTTGTTTTGTTTTCTTTTTGAGTCCTCATATAAGTAAAACTATATATAATTTTTTCTTTCTCTGATTTATTTCACTTAGCATTATACCCTTTAGTTCCATCCATGTTATCACAAATGGAAAGATTTGTTTTTATTGCTGAGTAATATTACATTGTATATATGGACTACATCTTTTTTATCCATTCATCTATTGATAGACACCTAGGCTGCTTCCACGTCTTGGCTATTTTAAATGATACTACAGTACACATAAGGGTGCATATTTCTTTTTGAATTAGTAATTTTGTGTTTTTTTATTAAATATGGAGACTAAAATTGCTGGTTTGTATAGAACTATTTTTGCTTGTTTTGAGAACCTCCACACTATTCCATAGTGGTGCCTGCACCAATTTATAATTCCAACAACAGTGCACAAGGGTTCCCTTTTCTTCACGTTTTTACAACCCTTGTTATTTGTTGACTCTTTGATAATAGCCATTCTGACTTGTATGAGGTGACATCTCATTGTGGTTTTGATTTGCATTTCTCTCGTGATTAGTGATGTTGAGCATCTTTTCATGTCTGTTTAGCCCTCTGTGTATCTTTAGAGAAATGTTCCTTCATGTGTTTCACCAAATTTGATCAAATTGTTTATTTTTTTGTTGAGTTATATGTGTTCCTTATATGTTTTGGATACCAGTCTCTTATAGGATATGTAATTTATAAATATATTCTTTCAGTGTGTTATCTTTTTGTTTGATAATAACTCCTCCCTTATTTGCAGTTGTTATTTTGTGTATAAGTTACTTAACCACTATATGCCTCAGTTTTCAAATCTATAGAGTTCATAATATATATATATATATATATATATATATATATATATATATATATATATCATAGCATTGTTAGGACAGTTAAGTTACTCTTTGCAAAGCACTTCTTGCAAAATAGTACATTTCAGTACTTCGAGCAACATGACAAACAATTTTAGAGTATAGTATTTACTCCTTAGCTCTATGCTGACTTAAGAAAGTAATAAATATATGAAATACATATCATATAAAACTTATCCTCAAATCACAAAAATATCTTCTGAAGATTTCAGATACCCTAAAAAAATAGAAATTAGTTGCTACACTGTTTTTTTGAACATTTGTTGAAAATGTCCACAATAAAATCGAGAAATAAGGAGATTAATTTAGACTTTATTATTTTATAAGGAGAACAACTTAGTAATGAGAACAGGGCAGTGTAAAAAGAGGATTGGTCACCATAAAAAGCCTGTGGCACATTCCTCTGCTCTGTTAGTGCTTCCCAGATGCTATAGTTAAACGTATAAAAAGTAGAGAAAGGAGGGTGCCGACAGACCTACAAACTATTAAATATTGCACTTAATGTAATAGGTGACACTTTTTTTTTGTCTAGACAGCAATGTATCTCCCAGACTATAATGAGAAAATTGAACCTCTTATATTTAGCATATACTGGTAGGACCAGTTCTTGCTATTCAAGAACTTGTTGTGTCATATAATAATGACAGAAATCCAAGGTTATTCTAGCTGAAGAAGGATAATGGAGTGTCCAGAATGGATTTTTCAAGAACACACCAAGAAGCATTTGAATTACTGTAATGGCAACATCAAGTGCTTAGAAATAATGGTCCAGATAGATGTCAGTGGTATTTATCAACTTTATTAAAGCAACAAGAACACCTATAGCATCAAATAAGTAACCAGGAGCTATAAAAAATTCTAGTGCTAGCTGCATTTTCAAATCAAATGAACATTTCCACATATACCTAATTTAATTATTAAAATTTTACATTTTTGTAAATAAAAGAAGTATACATTTTTCTTGAATTTTCATGGTTTAATATTATTACCACCTAACTATATAATTAGCATATCAATATATTTCCCCCTGAGATCCTTATGGAGATGCATCCTCATTAGGTTCCCTAATTAGAAAGAACTCTCTAACCTTAAGATTTACAGTTGCTTGCACTATAATGGAGGAGGAGAAAGGAAGAGACAGTATATTCAGCATAAACAGAACAAAACTATCTTTACCATTTTAAAATGTATTAAATTATAGAAAGGTAATATTTAATATAAAATTCAAGAGCAATATACATATGGAATGAAGAGATCAAGACTATCTCTGAGCCTCTCATATAGAAGTAAATCCTATCTTTAACTTTCTATCAGAAACTCACAGAAGGGTTTCCTCAGGCCTTTGAATTGCTAATGTTGCAAGCTCTTCTCATTTACTCAACAATGTAAGCATCTTCACAGATTTGTCAGTCCATCTCTTTTTCCCTAGTGGCTCATGTACAGGAAGTCTCTTTTTCTTTCTCCCTCTTCCCCTCTCCTCCTTTGCCTTCTCCTCTTTTCTCCTCTCCTCTTCTTTCTCTCTCTCTATATATATATTTGTGTGTATATATATATATATATATATATATATATATATATATATATATATAAACTTATAAACTATATATGTATATAAAAATACCTCTGCTAAAATTATTCAATTAAAAATTTTAAAGTTTGAAAACCAAATTTATACAGCCAAGAAAGATGTAATAATCTTCAAGAATCAACGTTATGGTTTAAAATATTTTTAAATAGAATATTTAAAATAACTTAACCCCCACCTGACACTTAAAAATGATAATTACCATACTCTTTAATAGACTATTTAACCATGAGAAATATTTACAAAGAAAATTAAAATACCAAACCATTTCTGTCTTCTGAAAATTGGATGAGTTGTAGACCTAAGACATAAAAAGATATGCTGAAATAAATCACAAGTTAATGCACAATGCATATTATTATATAAAAGTTATTTCCTGTCCTCTATAGCTTGTTTAATTAAAAACTTCAATCATTCATTCAACCATTACTTGAATTTTGACTTAGTGCTAAGTACTATGCTAGTGCCAAAAACAAAGTGAACAGTACCTTTTTCCTCCCTTCAAAAAACTTAAAGCCCAGCTAGAAGACAAAGATCATAAACAGCAAATTATTAAACCTTAAAAGTTTTTCAAATAAAATTAGTACTTAACACAGCAAATGGGTTGAGGCTAAGGAGCCATGGAAAGCATCTAAAAAAGGTGTCATTGCTGTGACCGGTTTAGCTCAGTGGATAGAACATCAGCCTGCAGAGACTTAAGGGTCACAGGTTCGATTCCAGTTGAGGGCATGTACCTTGGTTGTGGGAATATCCAAAGTAGGGGGTGTGCAGGAGGCAGCTGATCGATATTTCTTTCTCATTGATGTTTCTAACTATCCATCTTCCTTCCTCTCTATAAAAAATCAATAAAAAATATACTAATAAATAAATAAATAACTTGAAGATCATGGTTGCAACAAGTGCATACAACAAATTTCTTGTGAGAAACTATAAATAGATGATCATATTTGGAAGACAAATGACTGGAACAGAGATAGAGTTGGAAATCAGGCTGAAGACAGAAGGAAAATATGAATTTGTAAGAACTAAAAATTTTTATGATATTCTATTGGTAATAGTGAGGACTCATATCTGGAAAACGAAGTCCAGGGAAAACAAAGAAGGCACAAATGGAAGGCATGCAATTAAAATATCTAAGGTATAAAAGGCCAAATGAAAATCATATGGAATAAAAATTCTGATCTGGAAAAAAATATTTTAGTCACTTTCAAAAATATATCTAGCATTATAAAGAGCATTATATTTTTATCTCTATAACAATAGAGATAAAAATATATCATACATTCAAAATGACCCTAAAGTTTTTTCTAATCCCAAGATAAAAAGATGAGAGTGAATCATAGTTTTCAGACCACTGTGTATCTATAGAGATTACCTAATGAGCATAGTAGTATAAATCTAGACAATAAAATAGCTCTTTGTATGGGTCTTTTTTGTATTCGTGAACTATTAATCTCAAGAGTACCTTTGCTTTAGAGATTTATGTACATACATATTTTATCAAGGTTTTTGAAGTTTAACTTACAAACCTGAGTTCAGCACAAATAGTCCTTTTCCCACTACTTGTAAATATCTGTACCTGTCTGCATCTTTCAGTTCAAGCCTGTTTCCATAAAGCCTCTCTTGATTTCCCCAATTGAATATTATCTTTCCCATCACCCCTAAGCCAAAAGCATGTTTTATTTCTCTTAAAAATATACATTTGGTTGTATATTTTGAATATGCATACTTTTGAATTTGTATTCATATGGCAAGATGCAATGTATAGGAAAATTGATTTTTTCCCCCCAAAGAAAATAACTAAAAACTAATTAATGTTTTTCTATTGGTGGCAACTTTTTAAAAAGCACTAGGACTGTCTTGCACATTTCAGGGCATTTAGTCTCTCTGGTACCTAGGGAACTAAAGAACCATACCTTGGTTCAGGGGATAGAGCCCCAGCCTACAGACTGAAAAGCCCTGGGTTCCATTATGGTCAAAGGCAGGTACCTCAGTTGTAAGCTCCATCTCCAGCCCTGGTTGGGGTGCATGTGGGAGGCAACCAATGGATGTGTCTCTCTCTGCCTCCCTTCCACTCTCTCTCTAAAAAAAAAAAAAAAAAAAAAAGGACTTTGTTTAGTCTTCGCAAACACTAAAATATGTTCTTACCCATTACTGTTACTCTGACATCCACAAGCAGGATTTTAAAGGGTTGAGAGAAAATTTGTAAGGCATATATATATATATATATATATATATATATATATATATATATATTTATATTTATCAAGAGCTGCTGAAGAGATCTGAGTCCCACCTCCTTAAGTGGGGGGGAGTATGCGGTATCTGCCTGTCCCCTTTAGCAAGAACACATTGAGACTTCATCTATGATCCCTCAGTTGATAAAGGGGCAAGATGACTGGGCTTTGATTAAGCCCCTCCTTGAAAAATCTAGGAATCAAAATGCCACTTTGGTGACAAAATAAAAGATCAAGAGGGTTGCGACTGCCTTGGAATAGACCTGAATGTCCAAAGTCTGTTAGTACACTTGATGTTTGAATATTCCCCATATCTGGCATGTGTGTCAGGCATGGATTAAGAGCCAGCCTG
>NW_023425540.1:45854785-46019785 GCF_014108245.1 Pipistrellus kuhlii | reverse complement strand
CAGGCTCCTGAATTTTTCATTGACCACTTAAAAAGTTGGGAAGGATAACCTGGAAAAGTGGGATACCCTCCCCAACATTTCCCATTCAGGAGGACAGTGACAACCCCTGAGGAGAGGTAGAAATGCATTGCCATGAAATGTCAGAGGAGGAAGACAGGTTCCCAATTTCCTCATCTGCTGACCATACATTTCCTGAGGCTTGTGTACAATTTACATGCTTTCCATAACTCAAGCTCCTACCTAAATAATAGGAAATTTACAAAATTTACAAGTAGCTACAATTTTTCCATAGTTCTAAATTAGGAAGTCTGTTTTTAATTTTGTGGTCAGGGTGTTCTATGGTCAGGATGCTCCCTTGATTAATTTCATGGGACATAACTCTTCCCCTTTAATGTGAGTTTTATAGCCTTATTTGGGGGTGTGGGGTGAGGGAAAACTCAAAATGAAGCAGAATTTAGGGATCCCACCAACACCCTGTGTCCTTTTTTATGTTTATTAATATTTAGGGAACAGAGCAGTGCCAAGCATCAGGGACTATAATCACAGGAGCATGATTATACTCTGTTGGTTGCTGAGGGTTACCCGCAGAAATCAAATATGTGTTTGTGATATACATAACATTTTACCACACCTGGGTACTCTGGCTTCATGTTGCCCAGTCATGGAACTCTAAAACCTCTACCAGTAAATTAATAAAAGCAGAAATCTTGAGATGAGTTTTACCTAAATATTATACCCTTTCACTTAAAAGACTAAGGTGATGATGGATTAGACCTCAGCATGAAACAAAGCCTTGGCAAGAATCAGATGGCATACTTACCCTGAACAACTGAAGAGAGTTTGCCAAAGGGACCTCTTAAGACATCAGGGAATAATTTAGAAAACCAACAAATGATATAGTACAGTAACCTGGTGCTTGGAAAAGAAGGGGCTAGGGACCTTGGAGGCCTCCACCAAATCTACCTGATTGAACAAAGTGTGTGTGTGTGGTGGTGGTAGAGGTGGGGTTACCTGTATACAGAGAGGAAAGCTTGATGGAGAGGCTCAATTCACAGCAGCAGCTATGGCCTCCAAAAGAGATGCATGTCTCCATCTATTCTCCTCCTTCCTTCTGGATTGTTTGTCATTGCTTCTGATTGACTGAATCCAACAGAAGGAGAGGGGAAGGAAAGGGAGGTTGTCAATGCAAACCATACAAGTCAGCATCTGGGGGCAATTGTATGAGGAAAAGAAATAGACTGGAAAGCCAATCTGAGAGTATTCAGCAGTATCTCCCAGTGTCTCCCGATGAATGCTAGTTCTGTAAAACGAGTCATAATGAAAAGGGTCCAAGATCAAATCTGTTTGGAAAATGCCATGCAATGTAGCCCCACATATCCATGTACTTTTTGATAGAATAGTACAAGGTAGTTTTTTATATAGTGAAAAGTCCAAAGGAATCTCTGCCTTCATGAAACTTATAATTTGTTAAGAAAAACAATAAATGCACAAGTAAACAAATAGCTGTATAACACTATTAAATAGTGACCAGTGTTATGAAAAATGACAAATTTATTTTCAATGGTATTATATTAAATATTCTATTAAAATAATTAGGGAAATGTGAATTTAGTAAAAAACAATTTTTATGGGTAAATTATAACCACTTCAAATTCAACTGAGACATTTTAAAATTTTAAGTATAGTTCATTATCTCACCTCATTGTATAAATATATGACAGATTTTAAAGAGACTAATTTAAAAATTCATAGGAATAATGTTTAAGAATAAGCTATAAACTTAGAAAAAATGACAATAGGAAAATGCAAAAATGAAAATATAAAAAAGAATAAGTTAAAATTTTAAACTAAAAGTGAGTAAATTAAAGAATGTGAAATTCAATTTGAGTTAGAGTTCAAATTTTATCTATTGCTACAATCTTATGAATCTGGTTTTCTTAGACTTAAAATGAACTAATAAAATTCAACTAAGGTAACTTCAAACTTTTTTGTGCATTTTTCTTATCCTTTTTTTCTTGTCTATATTATTCTCTGTTGTTTCTTTTCCACAAAAGCTACCAAATATTATTCATCTTTATATCCTCAGTGTCTGATCGTATTATTGTGCCTGGTGGGGTTTTTAAGATATTATTGTGCCTGGTGGGGTTTTTAAGATTTCAAATTAAATTAAATTACATAAAAATTATAGTAACAAAACCACCCAAATATCTAACTTTAATATGTACTTGCTTTGTGCCAGATATTACTGTGTTACATGGACTATCTATTAGTCCTCACAAGAACCCAATTACATAGATAACTGTTATTATCCCCATTCTATAGATTACTAAACTGAGGCATTAAGAACTTAAGTAACTCATGCACTGGCACACAGATAAAAAAGGTTAAATCTAAGAAATCTATCCCCAGGGCTTGGGTTTTTAATTACTTAGGCTATAGTTGAAATAATATTCACCTAGATCAAATTAATTGAATTGTCTAATGAGACAACTGTTCTTTATTATTATTATTGATTTTTTACAGAGAGAAAGGGAGAAAGAGAGATAGAAACATCGATGAGAAACATCGATCAACTGCCTCCTGTACACCCCTTACTGGGGATGTGCCCAAAACAAAGGTACATGCCCTTGTCCAGAATCGAACCTGGGACCTTTTAGACTGCAGGCTGAGGCTCTATCCACTGAGCCAAACCAGTTTCGACAAGAGACAACTATTCTTGATGCTTCAGCTTTAATCTTAGAAAATTGTGAATTATAAAAATATAATAGAGTTCAGCATGTTATAAAAATAAGGGGATACTGTTTAAGTGAGATAAAGAAGTAAAGTTCAGAGGAAATGATAACAGAGATGAAGTAAATATTCTTTCAATCCATAAGAAAATAAAGGTAGGGATGCTATATTCAATAGGATTTAGAGGCAATTGTGGCATAAATTACACTGGACCATTTTACAGTGAAGACAGTGCTATTTCTTTTTATATCTTATGCTATGACATTTACAGAAAAACAAAAGTTTTAGTGGCATACTAGTATTTTTACCTAAATAAATACAAAAGTGTAGTTAAGACATAAAAATTCCATGTACCACCAGGGATGAGGAACACGTATTTAATTCATGTACTTTCAAATATGAGCACCATGGGGACATTTTTATCTGAGAGTATTTATGTTCTATGAGGCATAAGTTTATACATACTCTATGGTGGCTATATTAACCAATTTAAAAAAATAATTATCTGTCCTTAAAATTTCAACACTTTTTTTCACTTAGTTATGTCATTAAAATTAACAGGTTAAAAAATAACTTCAACAATTCTTAGAGGAGTACATGTACATGCATTTCACCAGCTAAAAAACCTTTTACCATTGAGTGTTCTAAAACCATGGCACAGAATGAGTGTAATAAAATTTCAGAAGACAATTGAGACTCTATGGTATTACATAGAAACATTAAGGTAATATACTGTTTCAGTAGCTCATATAGAGCATCATATTGGACTCAGTAAAGGTCTTTTGATAATTTTGATGTTGATGATGGCAATGATTCTTCCTTTTCAACTTAGAAAATCTGGTTGCCAAGTGAAGCATCAAGAAAGAATGCTAGTATTATCTATGTAGTTTAGCTAGAATCCATTAAAATTCATATTCTTCCTTTTCCCCCTAAAACTAGATTTTGTAACAAAGACAGCATGCTCTCAGATATTTTAAGATAAATAATATACAATGTAATCAGTAGAGAAAGCAATGAAAGTAGACTCCATAGATAATGAGATGAAATGTTCTGGTGCTGAGGGAATGGTGAGTTTTCATATTATGATAAGTAAAGTAGAGGCATAGTTACCAGGGTTCTGTCTATTACAAAAATGGAACACATTCATTGAAAATGATTTTATACTCTTTACATTTGATTCATATTAAAGTTACAACAATTATTAATTTTAAGAAATGGATGATATAAAACCACCTGAAAACACACTCCCTACGTAAAGAAAACACACATCACTGACAATGGGAATGAAAGTTCACAAGTTGTAAAATGTCACTGGGTTCCATTCTCTATGGCTGACGAGAACCACTTTACAATGGAAACAATAATACTTTGGGCCTCTTTCAAATTGGGAGAAGCTACATAAACTGGCCAAGGTTATGGAATACATGACATTTTTCTCTCAGGCTTTAGACACATAGACCTAACCAAAGAAAATTGAATCAGTTTAGAAAATCAATTGAACAATTCAAGCTCAATTGCCCTTTTCCTTAACAGAAATAATTTACCTGTGAACTATCTGGTGATACAACTTCTTTATCCTTAAAAAAAAAAGATCTCAGTTGTTCCTATAGATCATACTATTCCTTATTTCTGAAGACTAATAACATTTCCTTTGACTCTATCTTAAAGGCTTGTTGCTGTGTACACAAGGCCTGTCATAATGGCCAGTTCCACAGCCCTGTTGGAGGCTGAATGCTACCTGTGCCATTTATTAACTGTTTGGTCTTGTACAATTTGCTTAACCTTTCTGAGATTCTGTGTCCTCATCTGAAATTAGGTTACTTATCCCTACTTTGAAGGATTATCAGGAAGATTAAATAATGTGTAAATTATTGTTATGTATGAATAACCCATAATAGTCACTAAAACATTAATTTGTATACTTATTACTGTGACTTTTGGTATTTCTTTTACCAGATGAAATCTGAAGACAAGTCCACATTTTATTCTTGTTTGTATTTCCCATAGCTCTTAGCTCAATGCCTGTATAAAAGGCATTCAATAAATTCTTGTTTCATGAATGGATGAATAATAGAATAAAGATGTCAATGTTTTGCCCTACTTTGACTTGCCAATCTGAGGGAGATTTTTGTTGCAGGCTTGAGTGTAATGAGGATCAAGCAGGCAAAGCACTGCCATCACGCTGCAGAATTCAGGATTGTTTGGGATATTCATATGCACCTTGAACACTTTCTGTGAAAAAAGACATCTGCTTTAAATGATTCCACTGGCGTGTGTATATATATATATATATATATATATATATATATATATATATATCACCAGTGGGCTATCAATATAAAATATAAACAAAGCTATATGCCCAAAAGTTCCAAAATTGGTTTGTTTCCAAAATCTTCAAAGAAAGAATATTTATTTAGCTCTCTCTTAAATTCTGGGAAGCCTCTTATAGAATACTCATTTGTTATTAAAAGTATGACTGTATTGAATTTTTAAAATAGTAATAAAAATAGTCACTATATATACTATACAATTAAATAATATGAACTATGTGTGCGTCTGGGATAAAACATCAAAGAAATATTCACAAATGAATATAGCGGTAGTGAGAGTACAGAGCTTTTTTCATACTCTTTTTAATGAGCTTTGTGTTTTTTATGCAAGTCACAGGCAAAGAAAAGAAGGCAAGGAGAATTCTCAAATAGGAGCACTTGGGACACAGTGAGAGTGACCTTGATGGAACCCAAAGTTAAAATGAAATGTTAAGTCTAAGTACTTTCCAAACGAGGAGGCAACAATCCAAAATGCAAATAATGTCAAAGCAAGAATTCCAGAATCCAGAGAAAACACATAACTCTCTCACCCATTTCAAGAGTGTAAAAAGATAGGCAATGAATTTCACAAGAGAATATTTAAAAACAGGATTTCTTTAGAGAGAGAGCTGTGCTATGAGTCATGCATGAGGAATCTCACTGGTTAGAAGCTGGCTAACTCAAACGGTGGTAGCAGAGTAAAAAACTGTTTTGAGAAATAACTGGATCACCAAAACTTTTGGGGACAAAGAAAGATTGTTTTTTCCCCTCTGACATTCAAAGGTCATTCTTGAAAGCTGTCTGAGAGAACCTCCAGGAGGGGGAAGGGCACTTCTGGGGAAGAAAGCTGGAGGTAAAGTTCTAATCCCAGGGGGCTTCAAGTAGTGATCAGCCAGAATAGAGTTACATTTACCCATTGGAGAGGACTCAGAGAAAAGCAATGGGAGACAGACTCTGTTATCCCCATGGGTTGCCCCATGAGAGAGTTCTCTTTAAATTTCTTGCAAGTCCAGAGAAGGCT
Organism: Pipistrellus kuhlii; assembly: GCF_014108245.1. NCBI lineage: Eukaryota > Metazoa > Chordata > Mammalia > Chiroptera > Vespertilionidae > Pipistrellus > Pipistrellus kuhlii. Next base: position 46,013,722 of record NW_023425540.1, on the reverse strand, counting down.
GATTCTAGATCACCGTCACAGAACCAGTCCAGTGAGAACTCACTCCTCCCTTCACCACTCCTCCAATCCCAAAGGGATTAGCTATATTAGAGAGGAGGATCAGGACTTAGGTGAGGAAACGGGGGCACTAAACTAAAACTACCCTTTTGCTTATTAGACTCCACAATACCCTGAATTTGGGGAAGGAAAAGCCACAACCTTTAAGTAGGTTTGGAGGCTTGATTTTTACAGAACATTGGAACCGTTAAGTATTGAACTGTATTTTGACTTAATTATTAAACTCTGACTAAAAGCACTTACATATAATAGAAATATTAATTTTTATACCGTGCACCTAGTCATTGTTCTATCTTTTAATAGAGACACAATTTTTACCCCTCTTTCATATCATATTTTTTAATGCAGTAAAGGATTATCACATTTTATTTGAGTTGTCCCATCTTAGAGTTATGTTATGTTTGGCCCATTTTGGATATCAATTCAGTGCCTTCCAGATTGACTTAATCCTTGGGGTTATTATCTGGGCACACTTAATTTATCAATTACTCTGAAATACACTGGATTTAAACATACTGCATTTTCTCTTTCATGTACCATGTCTTTGATATATTTTAAATGTATACTCAGTGGAATGATTCTGTGTTGCTCTGCAAAAAAGTTAAAATAATCACTTTTGAAAAGAAAAACTCAAGAAACAAATAAGCAAACCAAATAAATAAATAACTTGGAAAAAAAACAGCTTAGGATTCTATTAGTTCAATTGAGGGGAAAAGGAGGCATTTCTTTTTTTTTTTTTTTTTTTTTAATGATTTCAGGAGGGAGAGGAAAAGATAGAAACATCGACAATAAGCTAGAATCATTGATTGGCTGCCTCCTCCACGCCCCACACTGGGGACCAAGCTCACAGCCCTGTCATGGCTCTTGACAGGAATGGAAACTGGGACCCTTCAGTCTGCAGGCTGACACTCTATCCACTGAGCCAAATCAGCTAGGGCTAGGAGAGGCATTTCTAACCTAGCCAGAGAGCTAAGAGACCATGAAGGGAATAATAACTTGTATGTATGGGCGCACATGATTGGCAGAGCGTGGAACAACTGCCTGCATCCTCACTGCAGGAGGGACTCTGATTTGTATACTCACCTGAGGCTGATTCAGAATCGAGAAACACAGAGAAACAAATTGTCTGAGGAGCTTTCTTTATTCCTGGATGCACCCACCTAGATGCACAGTGCAGTTCTTGAGGCGGAAGGAAAGTGTAGATCCTGACCTTTCCAGCTTGGTGGCGACAGTACTGGGGGCAGCAGCGGGGTCATCAGGTCAGTTCTGCAGCACAGTTGTGGGTGTTGTTCCTAGAAGCTCAGCCTTTAATATGTCTCCCTGACCTTCTACAGCACATGTGTCAAACACAAGGCCCGCGGGCCAAATCTGTCCCGCCAGGCCTTGCAATTTGGCCCGCACCGCGCTGTCATCACTGCACTCTGCTGCATTTCCATCACAATGACAGTTTATGACTGTTCAGTAAACCATTCGGCCCCCAATTTAGGCTGGATTATAGATTTTGGCCCCTTCTCTGATTGAGTTCGACACCCCTATTCTACAGTAATAGTGTGACCCATTAATTAGATGATCACATAACTTATCATCAATGAGGGTACTTTTGAGAGTGAAAACAAGAGTAAAATCAATGATATATTATCTATAGGACAGCAGCTTTTAAAAACAAGACTGACCCAAGTTGCATAGTTATTTTACCTATTATTGTTTAGTACAGTACACCAGAGTGAATTCATTTCTATAATTAAGAACTTTTACCAAAATAAAAAAAGAAATATACCCATGCTATACAGTACAATGCAGATGTAATCTAGAATTGATGTCCAAAAAAGGCTCCTTCGGAGGGATGCTCTTAAGTGATAAAGAAATGGGCAGAGTTTTAAGAACTCATATATATGACTTTCTAGATACTAACGTTTCCAAATTTTTTTTTTTTTAATTAAAAGACATCAAGGAAAAAAAGCAAATAGGGCCAAGCAAATCTCTAATTTAAGATGATAAAACTCAACTTATTTGTTAAAGGGAAAATAAACACCCAAGACCAGAAAAATTAGCTCCAGATTCTATCTAGGGAAGGGAGTTTTTTGGGGGACTGAATGGAAGAGAGGCTATAATAGGGCCAGGTAATAAAAGTTGGGAGTTCATTTCCAGGCCTAGAAGGCCTCATTCTAGTGGGAATAGGCCACTGATTACTTCTACGTTACAAGTAACGGCTGTTGAAAATGCACAGGACTGAAGATGGTTACCTGGAGAGGTCAAAGCTTCAGCAAGAGAGACACCTTGGAAGATAGAATTTCCTCGTTACTCTTTTAATGTTGGGTATTGACCATATAAAGCTACATGTGCGCGCGCGTGCGTGCGCGCACACACACACACACACACACACGCACGCACACGCACGCACACAACGCACACAGATCACATATTTTAAGGGACAATGATTTCATCCTACTTCCCAGGATGTTGTGACAGCTCAGTCATTGTGGACCCTGGCGGGGAAAGCCACAGCCAAGGATTTATTAAAGGAAGAGCTGGAGGGACCTCTGTGCTAAATTGCTTGTGGAATTGTTCTCTAGGGAAGTTCATTCACATGGACAAAAATAAAATTTTTATTTTAGTCTTTCTGTCACACAATTATCTCATTTTTACAAGTGTGTGTGACTGTATGTATCAGTGTGTACTGAGGTAAGTAAAATATAGTCACCCAAATCCCACTTAGTGAGTTGAGTTTTACTTTGAATTATTAATATTTTCCTTTAATAATGAATATTTGTTAACATTTTAAAATCTTTATTATTGAAGGCATTATATACATCCCCATTCTTTCTCCATTTACCCCACCCATGCTCCCCACTTGAGGCCTTCACCACACTACTGTATGTTTCCACGGGTTATGCATATATGCGTACAAGTCCTTTGATTGACTCCTTCCCACTCCCACCTTCCCTCTGGAATTTATTCTATTTCATACTTCTATCCCATACTTCTATTTCTCTGGATCTATTTTGTACATAAGTTTATTGTATTCATTAGATTCACATATAAGTGAGATCATGTGATACTTATCTTTCTCTGACTAAGAGTTGAATGTCAATACTAAACTTTAAAAAAACAAATCCAAGTAGTCTCAGGAAATTGGCCTAATTTATTTCTAATCTGAGAACCATTTATTAGCAGTGACATCAATTTCACTCTTGATAAGGAACTGAGGGCAGTGTCAATAGCATGATTAAATAAAATAATAAAACTGTAGAAGTATTTTCAATATTTATTAAAATTTGTAAAAATCCTCACTTATTTACTGATGAACTCATTCCTGATTCTAAACCACCTAAATGATTCTAAAATGATTCTAAACCACGTAAAACCCTATAGAGTATTTTAATACTATCTTTTTAAGTAGGCTAAGAAAGAGGTCAGTATTGAAGCTTTATAACAATACTTATGATACTAAAATAAGGGATATGTTATATTTTTCTTTAAGTATGGAAGTCACTGAAAAGACACATCAGTATTACTAAAATATGTAGAATTCAAAAGCCTTGCTATATTGAACAATTAATGGATGTTTGTAAGATTTCATCTTTGGAAAAAGTTTTTGTTTTCTGCATAATAAAATTTATGACCAAATATATTCAGCACTCTTAATAAACCTGCTTTAAAATTCCTGCACAAAATTGACATTCAACCATGTTCTAACAGTTCAGATACTGGCAAGGTCTACAAAGATGCCACTGAAAAATATATATAGTGCATAATTTTCATTTCTTTGCTGTCAGGGTAACATGTGTGCTTCATATGCTTTAGTGAAGTCTAGCAGTACAAATGTGTCAGAAAATCATAAAAATTTGTCTTCTATGACTAACACATAGGATTTAGGACCCTAGTATTTAGTATATTTATCTCTAAGCAGGAAAAAGAATTTATTCTTGGAGAATATATATATCACATTTTTCCATACAGGATGTAATGAAACAGCTTTACCTATAGCCATTTTCCTTGTGTAGTTCCCTCTGACCCCACTGTAATGGCTTAAAATTTAGCATAAGGCTTTATGTTCAGGGATTTTAAAACTGGTATTGGAAGGCCAAAAAGTACATTAATTAAACTTATAAGCCTCAAAGGTAAATTATCTTCTAAATTTGCCTTATAACTATATTGAGGCGTTGCCATGAGAGATAAATAAAATGAATTCTTATATTAGCCTGGATTATTTTACTGCATGTGACAGAAACTGAACCCATTTTAGTTGAAATAAAAATTTAGTTACTCCCATTAATGGGAAGTTAAGGTAGAGGCTGGTATCAGATGAAGCAGATAGAACCAGAGTTCTTACTGTTTTTGCACATCACTGATCTGCTTATCTCTTCTGGCCTCTGCTGGACTTCGTATTTTATAGGAATCTCTTTCACAGCCCACGTAGAAAGAGTTCCAAGTCAGGGTTCAGGTTCTGGAGAAGGGCTGCACACAAACCAAGAGACCTGAGACTTGAAGAAATTCAACTTGGCGAGATGGAGGGCTAGGCAGCAGTCCAACTCTAGTGGGAGAACTACTTACTGCTCTGATCCTGCCACCCCCTTTTATTGAGGCTTTGGGGAAAACATCTTAGGCAACATAAACAGAAATTTACATGTAGCCCTTAGGCAGGAAATAACAGAAATTTACCTGGGACAAACAAGTGGAGGCTGCTTCAGTTAACAGTAGAGCAATTAAGGTTGTTGACCAGCCTTCCTGGCTTCCAGTCAACATCTCTTTTTTTTTTTTTTTTAGTGAAACTGATTTGTTTTTCAGCAGTATTTAAGACTCATTTTCTCTATGGTAAACGAGGTGCCTATGGCAATAAATTGAAAATCCAGGAAAGAGTCTATATTGATAAAAGATATGGCCTCATTTGTTTTCTGAATTATGAAGGCATACACAATCACAATTTGTGGTATATTAGACTGTCATACCTCTTCAATTAGGCTTCCCTCTTAAACTGAGGCAGAAGCAGACACTGAAGCCCTGAAGCCACAGCTTACAGGACAGGTAGCTTCAAGAAAGATCGGCACACTGATTTTTTTCAGCTTATGACTGATTCCCCCTTGGCCTAATAGATGTCTGATGAGTATCATACTTCTTACCAATTATCCATATTTTGTCCATTGTTACATTTTTAATTAAACAAACATAAGCTTAAACATTATGGTTACCTATTTCTTATTATGAAAAAAAAATTGTTAGATAATCTTTACATGAAAATATTTGGGCTATTAAAGACTTCTTTCTAACTTTTTTTGGTTTCTTTTACATAATTTTTGTTCTCATTCTTTTGTGTCTCTTGCCCACAATTTTTTACTTTTTCAAATTTTATTAAATCAACTCCAGGTTGTTCTTCCTTTATTTGCCAGCAATCATTATTAGTATAAAACATACTTCAATAAAATGAATACTATTTTATACCCCTACTTTATTCTATATATTTTTTAAATATATTGTTCATCTGTAGCAAAAAAGTCACCTCTAGTTAATATTAAATTTAAGTATGTAACAAATATTTTTATTCACGTAATTGAAAAAATGAAAGGAAATGTAAAATAGGCTGTTTTCAGTTCTTATTTGTGTGCCTAAAAGATCATTTTGCCTCTCTGGATTAATTCCTATGTTGAGCTAAATGTAAAGATCTTTAACAACTGTGTGTAGGGAATTTTCTAAGTAATATACAGAATAATATGGAATAGAGTGGAGAATAGATGTGATAAAAGAGATTAGAATAAATAAAATGTTAATTTTTTATTCACCTATTCCATTGATCTGGTGTCTCCAAAAGTGAGGTGTTGGAAATTTGGCACTCTTATAGGTTACAAACTTTAGTAAGTTATTTGTTTCTATCTAATAACATTTTTATAAATAATCACAGGAATTAATTTGAAATTTGCAAATATAAATATGTACACATATTGTAATATTAGAGGCCGGGTGCATGAAAATTCATGCTCTGGAGGGGAGGTCTCTCAGCATGGCCTGCCCCCTCTCACAGTCCAGGAGCCCTCAGGATATTCTGTAATATGATAAAATTATCAGGATACAATGTTTTATGAAAAATCAGGTTATAATATATCATGTATATGTATATAATTCCTATTTGTATTTAACTTAAAATATACATGAGTCCATACCTAAAATCTGTGTGTGTGGATTCATGCATGTGTGACTCCATCTGTATACATATAAGAATGGGAACCTTGCTTTTCCAGAAAATACTGAGATGGAAAAGGTAAAATTGTACAAAGCCTCATACATTGTGTTTTAGAAAGTACCAAATTTAATTTAGGATTATTTCTTCCAATAGTCTTATAATTAATTCTAGAGGCCCGATGCATGAAATTCATGCAAGGGGCTGGGCCCTCGCCGCCATGGAGCCTGGCTTCATCTAGAATGTCTTCCAGAAGGTTGTCAGGACAGTCTTTCCTCTGGTTGGCCATCTGATGTAATATCTAAAACACAATATAACCCTGGCCAGTATTGGTTGGAGCATTGTCCTAAGTGTGGGAAGGTGGTGGATTTGATTCCTGACTCTGGGATCAGGGCACATGTCCTAGTTGTGGGTTTAATTCCGGTCAAGGTGCCTGCATGAGGCAACAAATCGATGTTTCTCTCTCACATTGACATTTCTATATATCTCTCTCCCTCTCTCTCTGAAAATTGGTCAAAAGAGAAAAGATCACATGTTTTTACTCAACTATTTTGAATTCTCTGTAAATAACAAATGCATTCTTCTGGATTAAAAAAAAATACAGCAGAATGCTTTTAATGAACTCAGAATGGTCTGTGATTAATTACTTTTTCAATTCACACATTCAGAATATATTTCAATTTCTGTTTACAAAAAAAGGCACTTCTTTCCTCTGATTAAAGGGAAAAGGGAAAACCAGGAGGAGAGGATGAGTGGTGAGTTAAAGGACAGATTGAGTGTATGTATTTTAATCTGGCAGTTGTCTTGTGTAATTCTTTTGCCAAAAGACTGCTAATTTCATACAAAAATTTAAATATTGAGGCAGTCACCCAACTTAAACATTTGGCAAATAGTTATCCTATTTTAAAAATGGAAGATATTTCTCAAGTGCTTCTGTTTCCAAAATACTGTCTCACGCTATTATGTTTGCTTGATCATTCTTTTGGAGAAAATTCTCTACATTTAGGATGTGATGCATAGATTGCCTTCCATCACTTCCATTTAAGGTTACCTTGATATATTTGATCAGTTTAAAATGAAAGGACCATTTTTTTTCTTCCTTCTTTTTCTTTAGTATATTCACATCTTTAAAACACATAGAAGGTATACCAAAAAGAAACATTACATTCTTTGGGTGTGAAATACATTTTTAACAGGAATACTTGAGAACAAACGTAAAAGTTATGTTATATTTGCCTCACTTTTAACAAACCGAGACCTACTTTTCACAGGAACATAGAAGCTCTCACTTTCAGATGTGAGTCATCCCAAGGGGAAATTTGCTATATTCTCATGGCTTCAGGCACGTTATTCTCAATTCTATGAATATCTTTTGTTATTTCCTCTGTCCTCAAACTGACATTAAAGGGACACCTTTTAAAAAATATAAAGCGAAGCTAGAGTGTTGAAGTTGCTACTACACAGTCTGCTCTGTTCCGCTTGACCACAATACTGTAAAGTCTAACATAGTTTCTAGAATGCCTAAGAACAATTCTTCTATGTATCTATTTGTATAGTTAATATGGCTGAAGAGTGTGTTTACTCTTTTCGGTGTAAACCAAAGGACATATCTTTGAATTTAGGAGTAAGGAAAATATTAGAAATAGGAAATAATGTCATGGATTATTTCTGGTATATATGAAACACAGTTTGGTATTTTTCCATTAGGAATCTTATGACTTGAACAGAATTTATAATGGCAATTCCTCCCACTACTGAAATATACTATCCTTGACCAATTAACTCATTTAGTAAAAGCACTAAATTAAGGCAACATGTTCACAGACTGTGCTAATAATCTCAATGAGCTATTTCAACAATACTGGTCAAAAGGATGGATTAGTTTAGCTTTCTCACCACACCAAGAGGAAGGCTGATCATAAATAGCAACTGACCATAAATCTTTGACAGAGAAATGATTACATGCTAATCTAAAGGAGTCAGAAGTGGTTTTCCTGTGAAGCAAATGATGCTTATTTCAGCTTCAGAGACCCTCTTTTGCACTGACACTTTGAAGGCCATGGGAGGAACCCCGTGTCATGGTTATTTGGTCATGCGATTTTATAAAATATGGAAAAGTAGGTCAGTTTAACTGCAATCAGTTAAGATTGCTTCCTCCTTTCACTCTGACTTTCCTTCCACAATAGCTGGCATTTGAAGACAGGCATTTGGTCTATTTTTTTCTAGGGAAAAGTTGAGTTGTAGAAATATATTTTTAAATGGGCATAAATAAGTAGATTGCAGTCACTTTGAATAGATAAACTAGTGCTAATCATTCCAATATCATGACCCAAAGACCAGAGGCCATATGATAATGAACATGTTCTAAGTACCATAAATATGTGTGTACAGTAGAAAAAAGTCTCACGTTCATAGAGGGGAAATCTAGGATAATTTTCCAAATTATACGACACACATACGAAGAAGGATGGTAAAAGTTTTTCCACAGAGGGACAACCACTCCTGCATGCCGTTGCAGCCGGAAGAGCAGATAGACTAAAGGTAAATGTCTGGGTATGCATGTGTTCCAAGAAACGTTATTTACAAAACTAGTTGGTGGACTAGGTCAGACCTATGAGAAAAGAAGTGGACTGTTTAGTTTGCCAACTTTTGGAACTGAGACTCTGATCTTGAATCTCTGTACTGAATCCCATGGCATGTCACCTATGTCATATTCCACTTGCCATGTAGGAAGGGATCCACTCATGTATATTTTATGTATCTCCTTGACATTATAGAGATTTGATTTTTAAAATGGCTATATATTTATTTTTTAAATTTTTTATTAAATTATTATCTGTGTGCATATACCATTGCCCCCCTCCTATATATGCCCTCCCTCCCCAGAGTTTTGTGTCCATTGGTTGTACTTATATGCTTGTATACAAGTCCTTCAGTTGATCTCTTATCTTCCCCAGATCTCCCTCCCCTCCCTACTGTAATTTGACAGTCTGCTTGTTGCTTTACTGTCTCTATATCTATCTTTTAGTTCTTCAGTTTATAATGTTCTTTATTATCCATAAATGAGTGAGGTCATGTGGTATTTCTCTTTGACTGGCTTATTTCACTCAGCATGATGTTCTCCAATTCCATCCAGGTTGCTGCAAATGATGAGAATGATATATTTTTAAAAGTTGCTTTAGCTTCTTTAGAATTCTTGTTGAAGTCAATGTGCATTGTGTTGATCAAGGACCTTCTATAAATTCTCCAAGTTATGAATTCCCTTCAAAATTCCGTGTCAGGAATGTGTTTTTCCCCCCCATCATGATAAATTAGTATGTTTCATTTTGTCAGATAATTAAAATTATATATGCCTTTTTTTTTTTTAATTTGTTACTTGACCTGCAGGAATTTTCAACTTAGAATGGGAGCTCACTGCTATTTTTTATGCTTAAGCTTTGGGACACATTTGTTTCTCTTTACTTTCTTTGTTTCTTGGTTTTATATAGCATATATGATTTTAATTGCAATCTGACTAAAATTCTTACAAACGAATACATAATGGTAGACCTGAGATTAAAATTAGAGTTAATGATTAGTCTCCTTCAAATTAAGTATTTGTGCTTACCTTTCCTTAACTTCAATTAATTTTTTGCATACCATATATTTTGATTCTTTCATGAGATTGCTCTTTTACATGTTTAAACTTCAACACAGAACAAAAAACAATGTCTATGTAGTCATCTATTTTTTAAAAAAAATTAATATACTTTCTATTGAAATACATTATATATGCATATATATACATTATTGAAATACATTATATATACATATAGAAATACATTATATATAATTATTGAAATACTATATATATATATATATATATATATATATATATATATTAGAATTTATCAACCTTGGCAATATTGACATTTCAAACTAGAAATTTTTTACTTGTGCATTGTCAGATGTTTGGCGACACCTCTGGCCTCTGCCCACTAGATGCCAGTAGCATCCCTGCCACGTTGTGACAATCAAAATATCTCCAGAGGGTGTGGAAAGTCTCTTGGGAGTTGGGGGTGGGAATGAGAGGGGAGAAGGCACTAATTGAGAACCAGAAATTTATTTAGAAAAATGCATAAATTGTGAATTAAATTGATGATTCTTCATAATGTGAATACACCAGTGTAAAGAACTCCCATATCAAGAAATAAAATATTATCAGCATCCCACAAAATCATTTCTTGCCCTTTCCCTATCACTACCTCTGCAAAAAATAGATCTAGGACTTTTAAGATCTTAGATTGGCTATCTGTGTATGAATGAAGTTTTACAGAATGTACTCTTGTTGCTTTCAGTAAACATTACTCATTAGATGATTTATACTGTACATAGCAAGAGTTATTTTATTATTGCCAGATGCGATAATTCAGTGGTTGGCAAATTCATTAGTTAACAGAGCCAAATATCAACAGTACAACGATTGAAAAATTTTTTGAGAGCCGAAAACCAACTTCTGAGCATGAGCCACAAAGTTTCACTCACACTATACGAGCACGCCCACACGTGGTATTTTGTGGAAGAACCACACTCAAGGGGCCAAAGAGCCACATGTGGCTCGTGAGCCACAGTTTGCTGACCACTGCCATAATTTATTTATTTTTTTAAAGTAGATCTTTCTTTCTTTTTTAAAAAAAGTATATTTTATTTTTTACAGAGAGGAAGAGAAAGGGATAGAGTGTTAGAAGCATCGATGAGAGAGAATCATCAATCAGCTGCCTCTTGCACACCCTCTATTGGGGATGTGCCCGCAACCAAGGTACATGCCCTTGACTGGAATCGAACCCAGGACCTTTCAGTTCGCAGGCGGATGCTCTATCCACTGAGCCAAACCGGTTTTGGTCTGCCATAACTTATTAATGCACATTACTGTTGAGGAAGGTTTGATCTTTCACAGCTTTATTTATGGGAATGTTTGAATTCAACTCATTATCTTCTATTCAATTTTGTGAAAAATTTTTTTTTGATTTTTAAGGAATTTGTCCATTTCCTGTTATTTTGTAAGTATATTGGCATAAGTATTTTTAGATTAGTATCTTTTTTATAATATATTTTATTACAGAAAGAAAGATATAGAAACACTAATAATGAGATAGATTCATTGATAGGCTGCCTCCTGCATGCTCCTTCATCAATGTGGGATTGAGCCCACAACTGAGCCTGTGTCCTGACCAGTAATAAAACTATGACCTACTGGTTCATAGGTCAGTGCTTAATCACTGAGCACACAGGCCCAGATATGTGGTGTGTGTGTGTGTGTGTGTGTGTGAGTATATTATAGGCCCAGTTCACGAAATTCATACATGGAAGGTGGGGGTGTGTGTCCCTCAGCCCAGCTGGTACCCTCTTCAATCTGGAACCCCTTGAGAGATGTCTGACTGCCCAAACAGGCAGTTGGACATCCCTATCACAATCCAGGACTGCTGGCTCTCAACCTCTCGCCTGGCTGGCTGCCTGCCTGATTGCCCTTAGCTGCTTTTGTCGGCCAGCCTGTTCATCCCCTAACCACTCCCCTAGCAGCCTGATTGATGCCTAACTGCTTCCCTGCTGGCCTAATTGCCCCTGATTTCCCCTAACTACCCTCCCCAGCTGGCCTGATGGCTGCCCCAGCTGCCCTCCCCTGCAGGCCTGGGTTCCCCCCAACTGTCCTCCCCTGCAGGCCTGGTTGCCCCCAACTACTCTCCCTGCAGACAGATTGTTCCCAATTGCCCTCCCTTTCAGGCCTGGTTCCTCCCAATTGCCCTCCCCTGCCTGCCTGATCACCTACAACTGCCCTCCTCTGCCGACCATCTTGTGGCAGCCATATTTGACCACATGAGGGCAGCCATCTTGTATGTTGGAGTAATGGTCAATTTGCATATTATTTTATTAGATAGGATACAGTATTATATTGTTTGCTTTTAAGTTACTTTAGCATCTATCATTATTTTCCCCTTCATTACTGGTATTGGTAAATTGTATTTTCACCTTCCCTTGAACATTGTGTGAATATCTTTTCAAAAATCACTTTTCAAAATTTTCTGTTATTAATTTCCTCTTTCAATTATTTCCTTTCTTAATTCTATTTTGATGTTTCTTTCATAATTTCATGTGAAATATATGTATATCACACATGACTTTAAACATTTTTTTAAAAAAAATTTCTATTAGACACTTTTTTTTAATATATATTTTATTGATGTTTTTTGCCCCCCTTCCTCCCTCCCACACATCCCCTCCCTCCCCAGAGTTTTGTGTCCATTGGTTGTACTTATATGCATGTATAAAAGTCCTTCGGTTGAGACACTTTTAAGGATTACAAGTTTCCACTTAGACCAGATTCAGTTGTGTCCTACAACTTAGTTATCTCATACTTTATTATAATTTAGTTCAGAGTACTTTTAATTTTCATTATGATTTTTTTCTCTAACCATATGGACATTGAGTGTATTTCCAAATATTTGGTAATTTTTTAAAATTCTTAAAATTGATCTAGAGAGAGAGAGAGATCAATGTGAGAGACAATTATTAAACTCAAAAACTGGGTGTATGTCCTGATGAAATCAAACCCGCCACCTTTTGATGTAGGAGATTATGCTCCAAACATCTAAGCCACATCAGTTAGGGCAATATGTGATAATTTTTTAAATATTTTGTCATTTGGTTTTATTTTAATTTTTCTATGATAAATGAGCATATTTAATGAATTTCCTTTGAATTCTGATGAGTTTTTTAATGGTCATGCTTATGGTAAATTTTGAAAACATATATTCTGTGGTAGGTGCATTGCTTTGCAAAAGTCAATTTAGATTATGTTGAGATTTTTGTGCTCTTTGGAATTTTTTTTGTCTTCTTTCAGCTATGAGATAAGTATGAAAGTTTTTCACCTTGTTTATGCATACATAAATCACTCTTTCTTATTTTGACATTTTTTGCTTGACATAATTTTTAGCAGTGTATTTATGTATATATGCATTTAACATAATTATATTAGCCTAATAATTTAATCTTTTAATCAGTACAAAATTATCCTCTTTAAATCTGGCAATATTCCTTGTCTTAAATCTACTTCTTGTGATATTAAATATATCAGCTACATATTGTGTTTCTCCCTCCCCCATACTTTTATTTCGATGCTCTTTGTCCTTATAGTTTTTAAACAATATATAATTAGAATTTTTCTTTAATTCAGTTTTTAAAAATGTCTGTTTTTTATTGGAATATTTGGCCTATTTAGATTTAATGTAATTATTGATATATTTAGTTTTACATATATAATTTTATTATTTTTCACTTGTCCAACTACATATCAGAAAACATAATGAAATTAAAACATACCAACTTTATTTACCAACATTTAATATTTGTATTATTGTCATGAATGTTTTATATTTATTTTAATTAAAAATATATATTTTATGGATTTCAGAGAGGAAGAGAGATAAAACATCAGTGATGAGAGAGAATCATTGATCAGCTGCCTCCTGTAGACTCCCTACTGAGATTGAGCCAGCAACCCCAGGATGTGCCCTGATTTGGAATTGAAAGGTGATCTCCTGGTTCATAGTTCAATGCTCAACCACTGAGCACACAAGCATGGCATTAATTTCTTAATTTTACATATAAGTTGGACCCAACATATTAAATTTATTATTTTGTGCAATCAACATGCACATATATTTATCCATATATTTACTCTTTTGCTTTGCTTCATATTCCTTTCTGCATTTCCAAGTTTATGTGCAAAATTATTTTCCTTCTACTTAGAGATTTCCAGTTAGCATTTCTTGTAGTATGGATTTCCTGGTAACAAATTTTTTCAGCTTTTTTTTGGAATGTTAATGTCTTTGTTTTCATGTGTAAAGAATAGTTTCACTATGAATAGAAATCTGGGTTGGCAGCTATTTTCACTTAGTGCTTTAAACGTGGCATTCCTGTGTCTTGTGGCCTCCATAATTTCTATTGAGATGTCAAGTAACTATTAATCACACTGCTTCCCTTTTAAAAAATAACATATCTTTTTCACTCCAGGATTTTGGCTCCTCAAATCTGATTGACTAAACAGCTCTGATATATATATATATATATATATATATATATATATATATATATATATATATATGAATGAAACATTTATGAGAAAATATATGTATTTTTTCTTCCTATCCCCTGGAGATTGCAAAAAGATCTATTTGCTAAGTAGTTAAAAACATGACATTCATGGAAAGTTACCAATAAGTATATCTAAGAGAAGGAAAATGACAATAATGAAAGTAATTATTCATATACTATAGAGAGTTTATTTATAAATGAAGACAATACCTAATTATTAGTAAATAGGGATTTGGGCTTATGTCCTAAATAGTTTCTAAATGGTTATAAGTTTTAATAATTTACTCTTAGTTATATTGAAATCCTACATTTACCTCAAGAAATTCAGAATAGCCCTAGCTGGTTTGGCTTAGTGGATAGAGTGTAGGCCTGTGGACTGAAGGCTCCCAGGCTTGATTCCAGTCAAAGCCACATGCCTGGGTTGTAGGCTCGATCCCCAGTGGGGGCATGCAGGACCTCACAATCAATGATTCTCATCATTGATGTCTTTATCTCTCTCTCCCTCTCTTTCTCTCTGAAATCAATAAAAATATATTTTTTAAAAAGTGCTGAATACTAGTACTTTTCCAACCCAACTCTTGATTTAAGCACATTTCTTTTTAATTAAATTAGGATAAAATTATCTAATGTATCTATTTGTGGGTAAAATATATGAACTTTGTTATCTTAATATGTTTTAGCTTAAAGCTGTTAAATAAGTCACATAGTTCTATTTTTATATTGTAGTTAGGGGTATTATCATATCTTAGCAAGTAAAGTTTATCATATCTTAGAACTTTTCCCAAAGTCTTTCATTGTTTATATCTTAGAACTTTTCCCAAAGTCTTTCATTGGTTATATGTTTAAAACATGCATAAGTCTTTTTTGAGTAACTCAAATTATACAGCTAATTTAGCTTAAAATCATTGATCCATTACATCTTACTTTCTTTTATGTGAACAAGAAGCTTTAATTACAATCACATAAATTAAAAAAAACTTACTTTAAAGAGATTTAAAAATAATAACCTTAGAAAATTTAAAACACATATACAAATCAATTTTTACCAACTATATGTATATGTGTGTAAAATATTTATTCATATATATTCATATAACTAAGAGTAAGGATAGTTATTCTCAAATAGAGGTATTAGATATATGTAAGTGAGGAATCTGGGGATTCTGGTTTACTGACAAAATTATAGTTGGATAACAATTTCTTTATAAAGTTTATATCATGTTCCTGCACATTTATGCACACACAAATATTTTTTCAGGCCTGCCCCAACAAACCTAATGTTAAAGTTAAAATATGAAAACTTTCTTATACCTTGTTTTATGAGAATCATGAAACTCTTTTGAGGACTAATGAGAATAAATTTTTAAAAAATATATTTTTATTGATTTCAGAAAGGAAGGAAGAGGGAGAGAAACGTCCATGATGAGAGATAATCATGGATCAGCTGCCTCTTGCAAGTTTCCCACTGGGGATTGAGTCCACAACCTGGGCATGTGCCCTTGACCAGAATCAAACCTGCGACCTTCCAGTTTGCATGCTGATGTTCTATCCACTGAGCAAATGGCTAGGGCGAGAGAATAAATTTCTTATAAGCATGAGATGGACATCATAAAATGTAAAGGGGATGATCAGGGTCATAATTGAAAGAGTAATAAAAGTGACAGGTCATTTTTAAAAAATATATATTTTATTGAGTTTTTACAGAGAGGAAGAGAGAGGGATAGAGAGTTAAAAACATCGATGAGAGAATCATCAATCAGCTGCCTCTTGCACATCCCCTACTGGGGATGTGCCCGCAACCAAGGTACATGCCCTTGACCGGAATTGAATCCGGGACCTTTCAGTCCGCAGGCCGATGCTCTATCCACTGAGCCAAACCGGTTTCGGCATGACAGGTCATTTTTTATGCCATAATATAGGATTTTTATATAACCCTAACACACACACACACACATACACACACCTACCTCAGTTCTTAACATTCTACCATTTCTTAATTGTTACTCTGGTCACATTTCCCGCCTTTAATCCTATTCTTTGAATCTTTAAAAAAAATCTGCTGAACACTAATTATTTAACCTTGCCTCCTACCTACTTTCCCTCTTTATTCTGAGGTTTCTGAAGGGCTATAATGAGCTGTCCCCACACAAACAGGCCAAATTAGTGGATAATTACTGCTGGGCCTGTGAATGTTCTCACTCCTCCTTTCTTACAGTTTCACAACATTACCAGAATGGTCTGTCGCCTCCCTACCAATTAGGAACAATTACTACTTTATAACATTAGTGGTGGCAGGCTTACTATGTCCGGGGATATGTAAAAGTAAGGTGGGTGTCGGGGGAAAAATACAAGGCCAAAAGGGGTCATTGTCATATGAGGGGCTTTAGTAGTTTACATTCATCATTTTAATTTCATTTCTTCAGGACTACAGCTGCAGGGATTTATATTAGCTCTATTAGATGAAAGTGAGTACCATATATATTCAAGGTTCTGTTTTCTCCTTTTGTACAGCATAATATCTCATTTTCATGGCTTTAGTTTTCAAAATAATGGAAACGACTCTGAATCATTCTATTAGATGAAAATGAGAGGAAAAAAGGGTTATTTTTGGTTTTCTAGTAAGGATGCCTTTTTTTGAAGAGTGTATTCCTCACATCCAACTTTAGTTTCTTAAACTATACACAGAATGTGATTGCAAAGGAAGGTATTGTGATCCAGAAGAGTAAAAAGACATTACCAATAGGAAAGTTTACATCACGATAAATCTACATCAAATATTCAGAATGAATAATTTTAAAAGTTTTTAAGAATACTATATATGAGTTAGCATTTTTCCTTCTAGGAGCAATGAGGCATGGCAGAATACCTACCTTAGTTTATCTAGTCTCAAATGCTTCTTTTTGTAATTAAATTATATTTCCTTTGTAATTTTTTTTAGAATTTGAGTGATATTTATTTGGCAATAGCAAGAATAATAATGAGGTAAAAGTCTCCCATACAAGCAAAAATGTCTTGGTGCTGTGTATGGATGCTTTTTTTTAATGTAGGGTACATTCTAGGAATGTATTAAAGTATGAGGCATTTTAATGAATGCGGCCTTTGTCCTTTTTGGTACTTAGTTCCTTGTATGGGCCATACTTCATGGCCATGTTCCTTGCATTTAATCTTAATTAGACTAGCTCATCTGTGTTTTAGAGAAATGGGGAATTTCGAAACCTTCATGGAGATGGAGAAGAAATCATGCAATTTCATGTTTTAGAACTAAAACCAGAACGTTTTCCAGATAACATTGAGGGGAAGCAATTTTCAGATGGAACTGGTGACCAATGTGGATAGTGACATCAGGAAGGATGAGGACAAAGAGATGATGATGATTATGATATTTACAATAATAAGGAGACTATGGTGGTTAAATTGGTATCATCACTTTAGTTTGAACTGTGAGAATAGAAAACGTGTTTCAGAGAGATTTTTTGTAAATTATTTTTTAAAATATATTTTATTGATTTTTCATAGAGAGGAAGGTAGAAAGATAGAGAGCTAGAAACGTCGATGAGAGAGAAACATAGACCAGCTGCCTCTTGCACACCCCCTACTGGGGATGTGCCCACAACCCAGGTACATGCCCTTGACCGGAATCGAATCTGGAACCTTTCAGTCCGCAGACCAACGCTCTACTGCTGAGCCAAAATGGTTTCGGCTCAGTTTTTATTTTATTTTTTTTTTATTTTTTTTTTTAAATAGGTGAAAAGAAAGGTGGACTACATATATGTGAATACTAAATAAAATAATTTTGTAGGATAAAGTTTTATATTTGTTAAGGTAGAAAAGGAGAAATTAAGTAAAGAAGAAGAACAAAAAATTATGAAGTTACAAAGTCTAAGGCATCCATTACCTTCCAAAATTGAAATAAAAAATATATAACCTTTTCATATTGGTTAAAAAGTAATAGAAAATGAGAATAAAATAGAATTATAGTGAGGTGATAGGATATCACTGAGGGGGCTCATTCTTTTCTGTGTTTTAGAAAAGCAAAGATTGTGTCTCATTTAGAAAATTGCTCCAGACATTGGGGGGAGGGGGGGGGCATAAAGAATTTAGCCTTAACTAACAAGCACCTTAAGAAATGTCAAGATTAACAGTAACTCTCCAGCTGTTTGCAATGAAGAGACAATTCAGTTGCTCAAAAGAACATGTCAAAAATATGTTCTGCATAATGCATAGCAAATAACTAGTAGGTTAACTGAATTTCTCAAGTTTTGATTGTGTGTGCATCACATAGCCATGGTCATAATATTGTCTCACTAGAACCAAAGTTGATCAATTCAAATGCTCTTTATGTAATAGCTGTTAGTGGGCAACAACTACATACCAGAAAAATAAATTTATAAATTCCAGCCAGAAGAATCATAAGATTGATTTTATAAAAGAAACAGGGTAGAGGGAGAGAAAGAAATAATTGTCCAGAAGAGTAAATAATTGTCCAGAAGATTTCCTAGTTAGGTGTCAACATAATTCATTTGCTGTCCAAATGTTGAGTATATTTTATTACCAAATAATGGACTAATAATCAACGGCGCAGTAAACCTTTCCTTAACTTTTTGCATGATTGAGAAAATAAGAAAACAAAATTTTCAGAATAAAAGAACATACTTTTTATTAAAAAAACACAAAAAAACACATTACAATAACTATTTTTATTGCTATTTAGTTCCTTTAGAGATGCCAGTTTCCACTTCCAAAGCACTTAATCTTTTATTAGTTGATTAATTTTAAAATGTGTTTGAGATAAATAACATTTATCTTAAAGAAATAGAAAATGTTTTTACAAAAGCCTGCAATGAATTTTCAGAGCATCTTTATTTATAAGAGGGGGGGGGGGGGGAATGAAAACAGTCCAGTATGTGAAGGAGGAAACAAACTGTGATATATCTGAATCATGGGATACTACTCAGCAATGAGAAGGAACTACTATTGATGCACACAATTTGCATCTCAAGAAAATTACACTGAATGATAAATACTTACCTAAAATGGTTACCTATTATCTGATTCCACTTATATAACATTTTTGAAATGATAAAATTATAGAGATGGAGAAGAGGCTAATGGTTGCCAGGTATTGAGGTAGGGAGAAAAAGAAAATTGTCTTTGGCTCTAAAATGTAGCACACAAGGTTTTTAATGATGGAAGCGTTGTGTATTTTGACTGTGCTGGTGGTTATAGGAATCTACAAATGTGGTGAAATTGAATAGAGACACACACAAACATGAATGAGTGGATGAAAAGCTGGTGAGATAAATAAGGTTAATGAGTTGTATTAATGCCTAATTTCTAGTTGTGATATTGTGCTATAATTAGGCAATATGTCATGACTGAGAGAACTGGATGTAGGGTGAATGGTATTTTTAAAGTATTTTTTAAAAATTTATTTCAGAAAATGGGAGAAGGATAGACAGATAGAAACATCAATGAGAGAGAATCATAATCAGCTGACTCCTGCATGCTCCCTCCTGGGGATCGAGCCCACAGTCTGGGCATGTGGAATCGATCTGTGATCTGGTTCAAGGGTCAACAGTCAACCACTGAGCCATACCGGCCAGGCAGGTGAATGATATTTATATCTATTATTTCTTAAAACTCTAAAAAATTCCTAAGTCACATCAAAACAAAAATATTTGGAAAACAAAGGTATTGCCAAAACCAGTTTGGCTCAGTAGATAGAGCATCAGCCTGCAGACTGAGGAATCTTGGGTTCTATTCCGGTCAAGGGCATGTACACTGGTGTGGGCAAATCCCTGGTAGGGGGTGTGCAGGAGGCAGCTGATCAATGTTTCTCATCAATGTTTGGAGCTCTCTATCCCTCTCCCTTCCTCTCTGTAAAAAATCAATAAAATATATTCTTTAAAAAAGAAAACAAAGATATTGTTCGTGTTCAAAGCAGAAGATCAGTTTTCACTGAGAAATTGGGTAAGAGTAGTGGAGGAAGTGTCATTTGAATTAGTCTTTAGAATTTAAATATGATTTGTGTAGGTGCAGATTTTCTCAGGCAAAATAGGTGGAGAAAAGATGACAGGCAAAAGCATTGGTGATATGCATTAATTTTTAAGACATTTATTAAGAATCACTAGATATGAGTCACTGTATAGAGTTTACTGTATAAGGGGAGAGTGATAAAAGATGAAGTTAGAGAGAAAAGCAGGGGTAGATATTGTAGACCATTTTCAACCATGGATGGGTTTTTATGTCATTCCAATTTAAGTGGTATTAAGTTATATGTAAATTACATCATGCTTTATCTTTTAAAATATTATTTTGACCTTCTTAAGAAAAAAGTGTATTGGAAGGGGCTAGAAGAAAATGGGGATGTAAATTTAAGAGTCTAAAATAGTATCCAGAGGAGAAATATTATTTAGATTAAGGTAACAAGAATAGTGTCAGAGAGTAATTAAAGTTCTTTATATATTTGAAGGTACAAGAGTAATTAAAGTTCTTTATATATTTGAAGGTACAATTAACAGGATTTGCTAGTGGACCGCAGAAGAATGTATTGATATATATATTTCATTAATTTTTCACAGAGAGGAAGAGAGAGGGATAGAGAGTCAGAAACATTGATGAGAGAGAATCATGGACCAGCCGCCCCCTGCACACCCCCACCAGGGATGTTGATCTCACCAAAGGCCAATCAGTTCGTAATTATGAGGACCAAGTCACCCTCCTATTCTGGTGCCATGATAGTAATATACTGTACTCAAAAACTAACTATAATTGGAGTGCTGGAAAATCAGTGAGTGGTTGAGTTTCTCCATCATTCGGATTGCAACTTGATGTAGATGTTGGATTTGGTAATTTTCAAAGTATAATAAAAATTAGCTTTCTTTTACACTTGGGTCTGTGACCTGAGATTTTGAGATGTGTTCACTCATGCTTGAAGAGCAGAAACATTTTGGAGCTGAAATTCACAAGGTATGGAGACCAGTTGTTCCTCAATAGTGAGGTATAAGAACAGAGGTAGAATCCAAGGTTCTCTCATTGCCCAAGCTTAGCTACAACAATTGGGCTCCAATTCCGGATCACAGTGGAGCAGATCTTGGTGATTCCTTTATCACGAATACATACACTTGAGTCTCAGGACCAAGGTCCCTCTCTTCAAATCTTGTACTGGGCCAGCCGGATTCCTGACATTCTTCACAGTGTATCTGATGGTGGAGCATGTGTCCTGGCTGCTGCTACATGTTTAGAGTTCCTTGCCCATAAACATTGTTTCATGCTTCTGTGTGCTTGGGCACATGATACACCCCATTTATTGACAGATTTGTATCTTCTATGGTGTTTTCTTATGGTTGCCTGAAGCATAACTGTATTTGCTATATACTTTGGAAGCTAAATCTAGAACAGCTCCAGTATCCTCATTCTGTAGCCATGTTCCCCCAACCAGGTTGTGCGCTGTCCTGAGTGGTTCTCGGTTCTTAACCTCTCTGGCACTGAAGGCCTGTTTTGGGAAAAATAGCTCCAGTGGGCTCACCCTAGGCTGCCAGCATATGAGGTGCTGGCATCACTGAGCTGAGGTCACACACAGGAAGGTGAATGGCTTAGTATTTTATTTACTTTGCCATATGACTTTAAACAGGTGATCATGGAAAAATTACAGCACAACATAAGGAGAAAAATGATTGCTAGAATAATTTATATATGTTAAACGCATGATCTGTTTTATAAAAAGTTGATGGGGTTGGCATTATATTGTTATTCTCAGTTTACGGGAAGCATGTGAAGCCTGGAGATGTTGGGCGACTTGCCCAGATTTGCCAGCAAATGCATGTCAGGGTCAGTGCCTGAATTTAGTTTTCCTGACTCAAAATCCCATGTTCCTAACTTAAGAATTACTCTGCCACCCAAGGAAAGTGACAAGGGGCCTCAATTTCCACATCTGTCAAAGGGGGGTTGGGCTCTAAGTGTTCTAGTATCTCTAACATTAGCATAGTATAATTTTCCTCCAGATTTACAAGCAATATTATTGCTATTTAAAACACCTGGAAAAGTACCACTTGTGAGTTTGCCATATGTTTTCAGCAGAAAGATTACACTTACTCCCCCATGGAATAATGTGCTAAGAAATTTTTTTTTGGTAGGTTGGCATTTATGATGAAGTATTTCATATGATTTTATGTTTTTAATAGATCACATTAATCTTGGGAAAGTAATGGACATAAAGAGAATAAATATGTTTGTAAGTAGACTAAATCTAATCACCTCCTGTCTAGATTTTTGCATATGGCAAAAAAGAAAACTAACATTTGTTAAAATTCATGAGAATCTAAGTAGATCTTGAAGTCCCTGAATTATTCATGTCAATGACTAGATTACTACAACACAACTGAAATAAAGTTCAGAAAAGTTTGAAAAAGTAGATTCACAAATTGTCAGATATTGAATCCTATGAAAATAATGTTTTTGTAATAGTTATAACACTTAAGTAATATTTTAATTTTAGGATCATTTCTAAAATTTAGCACAATTATTTAGAAGATCACAGATGTCATCATTTTATTTGGCTTAACTGGCTTACTAGCTCTTCCATCTTCTCTTATTGTCCCTGATATTTCCTAAAAGAGACAAAAAAATGAATATGAAGGCAGTGTACAGGCACTGGATTTGTTCTTTATTTTTCCAAATCATGATTGATACTTTTATATAGGACAGCATTTTGCCTATATATATGACTGACTGGTATCTATCTATATCTATATTTATATCTCTATATATCTATATCTATATCTATATCTATCTGATCAAGTACAATTAGAAGACAAACTATTTCCACTTCTGTCATTTAATTTTACTCTGTGGAATCATGCTACCTGCTCACAATCAGATAGTGACATATAACCCTTGATGACTTTCGGTAACAAACAAGTGAAATTCTCAGTTCAGTGGGTTAATATATCTAGAGTAGGGGTGTCGAACTCAATCAGAGAAGGGGCCAAAATCTAAAATCCAGCCTAAATCGGGGGCCGAATGGTTTACTGAACAGTCATAAACTGTCATTGTGATGGAAACGCAGCGGAGTGCAGTGATGACAGCACGGTGCGGGCCACATTGCAAGGCCTGGCGGGACGGATTTGGCCCGCAGGCCTTGTGTTTGACACATGTGATCTAGAGCCAACGTAACAAGAAAAATAGTCCACATCTGTACTGACCAAAACAGTCAAGAACCATGTGATTATTGAGCATTTGAAATATAGCTAGTGTGACTGATGAACTGAATTTTTAATCTTGTTTACTTTATTAATTTAAATCTAGTCAAGCTTAACTGGTGGTTACAATATTGGCTAGTACAGATTTAGATCTGGGTGATCTTGAAAACCTCCAAACTTTTTTTTTTAAAGCCTCTTTTCCTTACCCAGTCTAGGAGTTTTTGAGTTTGGTATTTTGTAGCAAGAATAAAAAGTTTGGTCAACTGCTCCTCTTTATCCTGTTATCTGGCCAGATTCTAGCCCCCTAGCCTACCTCCCAAGATTCTCTTCTGCTGTGTTAGGAAAAAAGACATGATGGTCAGGCCATAGAGCATTGGTTGTCTCTAGCTCTGACCAATGAATACAGCTGACTCTTTCCATGCTGGGTGATCAGTGTGCTTTCTTTTCCCAGAGTGTGTTTGAGACTACTGGGAACTTTCTGAACTGCTCCCTATGACATTAGTCAGAGACACTTACGTTCTATTCTAGGTGCCAGGCATGGAGGATATAGCAGAGAACAGCATAAACTTAGGTCTGTTTCACTGCTTTTAGTATTTTCAAAATATAAGAAGAATGGTTTGACAAAGGAAATAGAGAAGAATAGAAGATTGGCAACTTACCTAAATTTGGAGGGTTGGGGATATTTACTGGTATAGGTGATATCTAAGCTTAATCTTGAAAATTAAATAGTTTCCATCAAAGAAAAAGAGATAAATGGTGGGATTTCAGGCTGAGAGACTTAGCAAAAGTAGAGACCTTGAAGGCATAAAGAACTTGGTAGGTTGAAAAAAGTGAAAAGTGGTTATTGCTGTTAGAGTAAAGGATGTTCCTATGATGAGTTAAAGAAGTGAGCTCTCACGTGAGGGTTCTTATTCTTGAGGGTAGTGCCTGCCTTTAAAAAAGTTTTAAGCAAGAAAAAGAAATGTCATTCTATTTTCATAAAGTGGACGGAGGAGTGATAACACCAAAGGAAGAGAGGCTGAATGGCAAGTAGTTGTAGTCATCCAAATGAAAGATAAGGACCTAAACAAGATTAGCGAGAGTGTCCATTTAAAAAATTATTGGGAGGTTGTGTTGGAAGTGTTTGGTAGCTGAATGGAAGTATAATACGTGAGAGAAGAAGTCATGCAATATCCCGGATGTCTACTTGTTCAAGAGAGCAGCAAGGGACGACTCAGATTTCAGCCAGACAGAGGTTAGTCATTCAGTTATGATATTTTAAATGTAAAGAAACTGTAAAACATCTAAGAAATGTAAAAAGAGTAATTAGAAAATGGCCCTCAGGAAACATGAGGGCTGGCCTATCTGTTTTTCCAGAATAGCTGCCTTGGGTTTCTTTGCCTAGCTAACACTCATTCATCATTTAAAACTCAAATCCAGGATTATCTCTGTAATGCCCCCTCTTCTGTATTTTCCATGGGAGAGGTGTCTGTCATAGCTCTTTTTCAATTACTTATTTTCTCTTATTAGAAAGATTTAGCCTCTCCATCTTGTTCAGTTCTTTGATGGTAGTAGCAACACCTCCTTTCCTGGGTTATCCTTAAAGTGTGGAATAATTCTAGACCCAAAGTAGGCAACAGAGTAAACTTTATTGATGAAAGCAAAGCTATGTGTTGCTATGTAAGCAACAGAATTTAAGTTGGATTCAGATCATTTGGGTCTTGTATGCTTATGTCAAGAACTCGGATTTATTGTTTTCATTGTGACAACCAATCTAATTGTTAATGTCTGAAAGAGTTATTTTATCATGATTTATATGCAGTTTAGTGGACATTTATTCCTATCCTCATGAATGTCAGATATAAATTATGTGTAACCTTGGAAGTTAACATGTTCCTTATTCAAATGGTTAATGATAAGACAAGGCACTAGTTTCTATTTGCTTTTGCTAAGCTAATGTCACCTTATTTCAGCTTCTTTGGACAAGCATACAAAAAGGAAAGAGCCTGTCTTGCCTTAGTGCTCTGGAAAACTGGGGTATTTTAGTTCTGCCTCTTTATATGTATATAAATCCTTCCTAAATCAAATCCTATTATCTTTAGTCCTACATTGGATTTTATACATTTAAACTTTGCTTTCTGAGCCTACCCATTCTAGATGTGTGTTTTTTAAATCAGAAGCACACCGAACTCCTCTAATAAAATCTTCACCAAAAGTACTAATTATAATGATTACTCATCAAACTTAGTACAGATGTATTTTAAAAGATCCACTTTATACTTTTGTTTTAAAAATCGTTAATATTATTCTGAATAAGACAAGGGCTTACAGTTCTAATTGAGAAATTCACAATGACTATGAGCTAATTTGATAGATTGCCAAATGAATATTAATTTCTATACTTGTGAAATGTATTATTTCCATGTTTAATTGAAGGAATGATAACAGACCATTGTAGCAATTCCTCTATTTAAGTGGTATGCATTGTGAATTAATCACATGGATGGCAATAACTTGTTAATATCTACAGCTCCATTTTGACATGTAAAACTCCTAACAGAATGGTTTCATTTTAGCATTCCTAAAACAAAAAGAAATTTAGTCTTTTTTAAAAAAAAAATTGAAATAGTTTTTATGTTTATGCACACCACACGCAAATATAAACACAGACAATATCTTCACTGTTGTCATTTCTAAAATTATCTTCAGATTTATTTTAGATATAAAAGTTAGCCTATATTAAAGGACAGAGCTGTCTAGAACTAGCACCTGGCCATACTTGAAGTGTGGCCCGTGTTATGGAAGAACTAAATTTCTAATTTTGTACCATTTTAAATAGCTACCTGTGGCTAGAGGAGAATATATTGAACATCACAGGTCCATAGACTTAGAACAATATTTAAAAAACATATAGCTGTTTTTATGTCATTTCTTTTGGAAAAAATAAGAAGTTTTAAATTTTATATGTTTTTAAAAATAATGTTTTCAAACCTAATGACAATAATACAATTTGGATATTATAGATTAATACATTCTTTAAACAATCTACCTTAATTGGAGCCAGCATCTAAAAGATAACATTGATTCTTGATCTTTGTATTTGCATCCATCTCCTTTATCAGTATTAAAATGCCAATTTCTTACTTGGTTAGCATGTTCGTTTCTTGACATTTAAAAGCTTCTTGAGCTTAATAATTTTTAAGATTAAATACTAGGCTCTTCTCACTCTCCTTTGCCAAAACTGACTTTAATTCATATTCTCTCTCTCTCCCCCTCTCCCTCTCCCCTCCCTCTCTGTCACACACACACACACCCCAAACAAAAATGCACACCCCTATTTTCTTTTTTTCTCACTTTTTATTTTTTAATTTTTTATTAAATTATCTGTGCACATATACCATTGCCCCCCCTCCCATACATGTCCTCCCTCCCCAGAGTTTTGTGTCCATTGGTTGTACTTATATACATGTACAGAAGTCACTGAGAATAACTTATACCTTATAGTGATCTGAAGCAGGCTAAAACTCCCTCTAAGCAGAAACTTGGGTAAATTCTATCAGTGCCATACCCAGAGGAGCCTGCTCTGGAGCTGAACACAGCCAGCTCCCTCCCTTCCCCAGAATAAAACACAAGGTGTAGTTTGGGAGTTTAGTCCACAGGCTAATGCCTGATTATCCTCTAGGCCTGAATCACAATTCCTAGGTAAAGGGTGAAAAAAATGTCTGTACTTGATATTTGAAACTGATAATATTTCAAATTATTTACCCTTTTGATCCCAAAGGCCACAACACAGAATCCTTATTTTGCAGCAATAAAGAGAGACTGGGACTAACTGGGTGTGCTGAAAATCCGACTTCTAAGGATTGAATAATTACCTCCCTGGGACAACTTTACACCCAGACACTGAAATAGTGTCTTCTTTGATCCTGTTACTCCTTTACTAAAGAAGTTTCCATTGTCTCCACCCCATTTGCTTAGAACAACAATCTCCAGAATTTTCAATCATGCTATTCTAGTTAGGAAAGAAAAAACTGGACTGACATCTATCTATCTATCTATCTATCTATCTATCTATCCACACACACACACACACACACACACACACACACGTAGTTACTAGATGTGTACAGTATAATGTAAGTTTTGTTCATCATATGATTTTTATGTTTGAGAAAATAAATTTTAAAAACCTGTACTTTATACAGGGTGGGGCAAAGTAGATTTACAAATGGAGCCCACTCATATTTTTGAAGATCACTTAGAGAATGAGAGCTAGACACCACATCCAGATTTTTTAAGTCTAGGTGCTGGTCCTTCCCTTTCTTTTCTTGTAATTTCCCATTGTTTCTATGATCCTTCTGAATTATACCAACCATTTTCAAATTCATTTTAAATCAATTCTTTTGTGTGTAGCATATTTTTCCAACATTTTAACTAATAAAACTTTTGTTGTTGTTTTTTGTCAATCCTCACCTGAGGATTATTTCTGTTGAATTTTAGAGAGAGTGGGAGGAGTGACAGAGAGAAAAAGAAACATCTATGTGAGGGAGACACGTCTGTTGGTTCCTCCCATATGGGCCTTCAGAGCCAGGACTGAGCCTGCAATCAAGGTACATGCCCTTAACCAGAATAGAACCTGGGACCATTCAGTGCTCTATCCACTAAAGCAAATTGGCTAGGGCTTAACTAATAAAACTTTCATAAAAATATTTAAGTAGAAAAATTATTGAATATTTTCAAGTTGTGTTGCAAATATAATTCAGAACTTCATATAAAGCCTCCTTGGTTACCTCTTTAGATATTTTGTTTTGTTTTATATTTTTATTGATTTCTAAGGGGAAGGGAGAGGGATAGAGAGATCAAAACATCAGTGATGAGAATCATTGATTGGCTACCTCTTGCATGTGCCCCAGGCTGACGCTCTTATCACTGAGCCAGACCAGAGTGGGCTCAATATGTTTGAAGTTCTTCTAAACATACCCTTGATTGAAAATTTTATATTCTCAACTTTTAAAAAAATTGTCAGTATTCCTCCTTCACCTCCAACTTTCCTGTCTCTTCTTCCTCTTCAATTCCTCTACTTTTATTCAATAATTCATATGTATATATATCCACTCATTTAAAATTAAAGGGAAATATTCTAGTATGTAGATAAGTCTGGGCAGTAAATGCCACATCATAGAATCACAGAAATGTGTGCAATGGCAAGTGGAATTGATATGCTATATTCTGAGAATATCATACTATAAACATTGTATGAAAGTGCTGTGAGCCTATTATGCAATTTTTTATGTTTGGGGAAAGAAATGTGAGCAGTTTTTAGATAGTTGAGTAACTTATTTTTAAAACAAATGTTCTCCTACTAGAAGAAATTTGAATTTCATGATTAATTCAAGAAAAATTCTATAATTTCAGGTGAGTCATTATGTTTTCTAGTACAGGTTTTTCTTAATAATTTACTTTTTAATATATTTTCATTTTTCAGTTACAGTTGACATGACATGCATATTAGATTTAGGTGTGAAAATAGTGATTATTCATTTATATGAATTACAAAGTGATCATCCTAATAAGGCTAGTAACCATCTGCCACTATGCATAGTTATTACAATGTCATTGACTATATTCCCTATTCTATATTCTGTGGCTATTATAACTGTCTATTTGTAATTCTCAATTCCTTCACCATTTTCACCATGACTACTATCCTTCCTCTCAATTTAGCAACCATCAATTTGTTCTTTCTATCTATAGGTTTATTCATTAATTTTGTGTTTTAGGTTTCACATATGAGTGAAATCATACGTTATTTGTCTTTCTCAGTCTGACTTATTTTTTATGGTTGAGTAATATTCATTGTATATTTGTGCCATCTTTATCCATCCACTTGTCTATTTATGGACATTTAGATTGCTTCCATATCTTATTTTTGTAGATAATGCAGACTTGAACACAGTGATAAATATGTCTTTTCAAATTAATGTTGGATTTCTTTGGATAAATACACAGAAGTGGAATCGCTGTCATTTGCAAATACAGTTTTACTTCTTCCTTTCTGATTTGAATGCCTTTCATTTATTTTTCTTGTCTAATTGCTATATTGCAACTTCCAATACTATGTTGAATGAAAGTAGTGAATATAGATATCTTTCTCTTATTCCTGATTTTTTTTTTAAAAAAAAGGTCCCCATTTTCTACCATTCACTAAAATGTTAGGTGTGGGTTTGTCATATATGGCCTTTATTATGTTGAGATGTGTTCTGTCCTAACTATGCTGAGTTTTTATGATAAATGTTGATTTTGTCAAATGCTTCTTTTACACCTATTTATGTGATTTTATTCTCCATTTTGTTTTTGTGGTACATTACATTGATTTGTGGATATTGGAACAATCTTGCATCCCAGGAATAAATCCCATTATATAAGCATACATATGTGCAAAAAAGAGCAAGTAAGGGTCTCACAGAAATGCAAATCATCAATATTCATTTTATTCTAAAATATCATTTAGACTTAAAATTATCTCCAGTCTTTATCTAGTGCTATTTTAATTATGCAACAAGTAATATCTTAAGTCAGTGATTTTCAACTAGTGTGCTGCAAGAATTTTTAAAACATGCAATATATGATTACTTAGTCAAGGGCACTGACTTATTTTCCCTTAGATTGTCAAATAAAACAAATCAACAATAGCCACCTGGTGCGAATGAATCAAAATTATACCTTCATTATGCATGACAGAATTTTAATTATTAGTTTATGTGCCATGATACTAAAATGTTAAACATTTCTGTTATAAGTAAATGCTAACTTTAAAAATTCAAAAGTAAACTGTATGAATCTCATAACATTATATTATATGGGGATACATGGTAAGAGAATCTTGACCAGGGGAAATTTCTTATGATTGTTGTATCACAGTCTTGTTAAGTTAAAGTAAGCATCAAAGAAAATAATAGTGTTATCTGTAATAGTTTAGACTTACAGTATAAGATATTGCTGAACTCCTTAAGTAATTAAAAAAGAAAAATAATAAAACTAACAAAATGCAGGTATGAAAGAAGGAAGATGGTGAGAATGAGGTAAATTTCTCAATTTGTTTTCTAGAGCAGAGCACGTTGATTTGTTCTAACAACACTAAATCAAGATCTAGAAAAATATGTTATTATTTAGAGCCTAGAAAAATATGCTTATTATTCAGAGCCATGTTGAGAGTAAAGATGTTACACTTGAACAGGACTAGAGGTTTGGTGAAGAAATCTAAATTTCCATTATTCTGTCCATTGGCAATTGAATCTCCTTATCCCCTACCCACAGGAACACACATATATCTTCAATTATTTATTAATAGTGCATGTCCCTAGAAGGGTTCATGAATTATAGGTCTTAACTAATAAACAAAAGCCTTTCATTCACTGGCGAAGTCTTTAAACAATAGGCAAAGTCATCCAAACCTTAGAGAGTAGGCATCCATCTACTTCTTTCTTTCCACCTACACACACACAGTGTAAAACATAAAGGAAGTTCATCAGACGTACATTAGCACACTTCCTGAAACATATTTATTATTATTGTCTTAAATAATTTTTAAAATTCTGTTTATTAATAAATGATTGTATTAAAAGCCAACCAAAACAGGGTAAATAATTTACATCAAGTCCCTTTTCTTAAGTCCACCTGCTATGATCTTTCATCCTGAGCTACTTATTGTTCTGGATGTATTATTTAGCCGTAGTAATTTTTAATCAACTATTCACATGCAATGCTAGAGATCTCGGGGGGAGTGGTGCTTCAGGGAGTATGGACTCCAACATATATAATTAGACTTCTATGTATTACATAAGTACATTAATATATTTTCTCCAACTTCCATAAAGCAATACTCTTACAATTTAATGTGGACTCAAACGATGCCTCTAAAGCAGTGGTCGGCAAACTCAGTCAACAGAGCCAAATGTCAACAGTACAACGGTTGAAAATTCTTTTGAGAGCCTAAAACCGACTTCTGCTCATGGGCCATGAAGTTTCCGTCGCACTGTACATGCACGCCCGCATGTGGTATTTTGGGGAAGAGCCACACACAAGGGGCCAAAGAGCTGCTTGTGGCTCACAAGCTGCAGTTTGCCTACCACTGCTCTAAAGCATGAGAACACCAATCTTGAGGTCATGCAGTAACCAGGGATTTAGCATCTTCATGGGTGTCTTTCTAGCACCAGTCTGTTGCCCTCCTGTAATCACTGTACCCTTCATCAGCAACCCACTGATAGGTACATTCACAGCGTGTGCGGTGCTATTATTTAACACTGTGTGACTCTGTCTGGCAGACAGTGCCACAGGGAAATGATGCCCCTGGCAGGTGGCTGGTTTGCCTTGATGTTGTGATACCCCTTTCTAGTGAAGACACTTTGCCCTCCTGATTCTGTGATTCCCACCCCCTTACAAAAGCCGTTTTCCCAAGTGTTTCTCCCGCCCTCCATGTCATGGACCAGGGTTCATTTCTCTGTCCTCAGTTTGAGAGCCCATCACAGAATTGTCCAAACATACATAAGAAATCATGATAATTAAACTCCTTTTTCCCCCCTTTGCACAGAATAACTAATTGTAAAAATTGGCAGCCAGCCTGCCATTTGAAAGTGAAGAAAACATCTTGTTTTAACATCTGAGCAGGGATTTTTTTTTTTTGTAATCTATAAACAATTGGACCATATGTAGTGTGATGGGAAACATGAAGGCTGCAATAGAACATCATTGAAGGAACCTTGTGTTTAATCACTGTTCTTTGATTCACTGAAATAGAAATTAGCTTTTAAGTTCTGGGATGTATCATGCTTTTAAAGAGACAGTTTTTCTTAAAATAACAGACAACACTGACAAGTCATGACTGTGATATAGGCAAAGAGATTCTAATTTTTTAAATGTAAACATGTTTTTAAGACACCTAAACAGGTAACAGATGTGTCCATAGACTTTTACAGCCTTTGTTTTGGCCCACAATCCACTCAGTGATACAAAGAATTTTTACAAAGAATCTTCACACAATATGGTTCAACTCTAAGAATTTACTTCTTTTTACTACATAAATCTTATTGTTGAAACAAAATTAAAACAAAAATATCACCCATGATTAACTTAACATTTTTACAGATGCAGTTATTTGCTTTAAAATTTTCTATACTTCCAGCTTATTGTGCATAGCATGGGTAAATTAACTCTGAGGTTAAAAAGAGAAACCGTTGACATTAATAGGTAACTATTTAAATATTTATCTTATGAAGGATCCCTACATATTATGGTTAAATTTCTTCATATTCAGTTGGTGATGCTTAAAGAAAAATAATAGGAGAATTTCGAAGTCTTTACAATGGCAGCAATCTGTAACACTATATAAAATGGAAATGTGTTTGAAGAAGAGAGCTAGGTTCTTGATGTCTGACTCACCATTAGCTAGTTTTCAGGTATTGAGTGAATAATTTTATCTTCCTGTGACATGGTGTAATTTTCCCCAAGTTGGGTGGTCTGAACGGTGAGTGATTTTTCAAGGCAGAGGGGCTGGGGAGGCAAACAGGAATCACCTGAAGAATTTTTGCAAAAACACTGTTGGGAGAAACTCCTCTCATCACGGCCGGAGAGTCAGTCTTGCCAATTGGAAGTATGTCAGATCTGAAAACTATTACCCAGAGTCTGAATAATAGTCTATTTAAAATTATTAAATATTTAAAAGCATCATTGTTGGAGGCACGGTAACTCATATTTGTCACTGTAGGCCCAAATGCTTTTGATGTGATAAAATTTTGGTCTTACCTTTGATACTTTTTTGAATGTTGCATTGGGTCATTTTACCACCTTAAATTTAATTAGGAAGAACATAGGTACTATGTGCTAATGTTTTACCATACATTCCTTTATGCCTCAACTGGCTTCCAATGTCAGTGATTTCTGGAAAGCTGTACTTAGAGGTCCGAGCCAGTAAACTGACAGAGGAGTGTTCCATTTCTCCTCTGTATAAGTTGTACTTACCTTGTTTTCACAAAACCAACCTTGGTTTCCAAGGAAACAAGAACAAAAAGGCAGTTGGCAGCCAGCATCTGGGACTTAGAACTCTCACATGTCAATTTCAACTGCTGGCTGCCAGAATGAACCTAAAAATGTGGAGTATTAAAATCACCTGCAGATTTTTAACACAAAAGAATTTTAAATAAATTTTCTTAACTTTTAAATAGTTGGGTTTCATAGCAAAATATCCTTTAAAATAATATAACTAAACAGTAGGCACATATATTGAAATAATATATTTATTTTAAATTTATTGATTGATTATGGTATCACATAATTGTCCTCATCCCCCCATTCCCATCCCAAACCCCTCCCCACGTATGCCCTCTTCCCCCTGTTGTCCATGACCATTGGTTGAGCTTATATGCATTCACACAAGTGCTT
Organism: Pipistrellus kuhlii; assembly: GCF_014108245.1. Classification (NCBI taxonomy): domain Eukaryota; kingdom Metazoa; phylum Chordata; class Mammalia; order Chiroptera; family Vespertilionidae; genus Pipistrellus; species Pipistrellus kuhlii. Next base: position 45,979,747 of record NW_023425540.1, on the reverse strand, counting down.
TGTTTGAACTCTCCCCCTTACCCCCACCCTCCCTCTGAGGTTTGACAGTCTGATCACTGCTTCTCTGTCTCCAGGTCTGTTTCTGTTCATCAGTTTATGTTGTTCATTATTTCCCCTAGATCTGTTAGAGCATGTGATACAAGAAATACCCTTATAAGAACCAAAACGGAGACAAGCCATAATGGCTATGCTGAGAGGCAAATGAATCGTCTATAGTGAGTTCCTTTCTAGACCAACAGTTTGAGTCCCAGTTTCAATGTCAAATAATCTTTTTTAAAATTTACACTATTATTTTTGCCACTTTCCTAACCATCATATAGTCTCCAGGCCTTCTTTCTTCATGGCTCCTATATTCATTTGAGTTTTTAGACTCCCGTGAAAGGACAAATTTAGCTGCAATGCAAGGTTAATATAGGGAAGAAATGAAAGATGAGGTTTTTATTTATGTTTTTGCATGGAAGGCCAAAATGTGTGGAAATACTTTAAGCATTTAGCCATTCCTTGAAGCTGATTAATAATTGCCAGAAAAATGGACTTTCAAACTGATATATACTCTCCATCTTGGGTTATCTATATATATAAGACTAAGTGACCAGCTGGTAGCTATTGCCACCCACTGACCACCAGGAGGAAGATGCTCAATGCAGGAGCTGCCCCCTAATGGTCAGTGTGCTCTCACAGCTGGCCCCAATAGGGACTGGGTAAGATGGCCCAGATCACTGGCTAGGCTGAGGGATCCCACCTGTGCACCAAGCCTCTAGTATTATCCTAATATTTGGTTAGCATCTTCAAGTTAAGATCTTTTAGAATTTCCCTCTCTCATCATATTTGTCATTTTAGAGTATACCAGTTCATTGAAATTCGGGTAGGTAAAATTTCATAAAAAGTTAACATGCAGTAATTTATCAGATTTGGAGTGTGAATTCATTTCATTAGGTTTTATTAATAGCCTATTTATAATGAGCGATAAGGATAAAGTATAATATTCCACTGGTTTCTATGTTAGACATTTTCAAGTAGATATGCTTTCTTTTCTACAAAATAGAAATATAGGAAATATCAAGAAAGTAAATTGAGAAAGGAGGCTTTTAATTATAACTTTAATTTTTCTTTTCTTGGTACAACATCCTAGATACACTTTTCATTTGATTTCAAATAACACATTTTGGGGAGTGGGGCATATAGAATTCCAGTGCTCAAGTTCTTATTTTTACTGTTAACATGACAGGTTTTTATATGGTGGAAAATTATTAGCACTTGTTGGCAGACCATAATAAAGACTATACAAACAATAGTTTATAAAGAATCCACACATAATGTTATCAATGATAAGATTTCCTTAATTTGAGAAACTTCCAAAGTAGAAAAAGTATTGCAAACTTTACTCCAAAACTGTCAAGTTAAACAATGAAGCCTGGCTAGGTAGCTCAGTTGATTAGAGCATCCTCCCAATATGCCAGCGTTGTAGGTTTGATCCCTGGTCAGGGCACATACAGGAATCAATGAATCATAAATAAGTGGAACAACAAATTGATGTTTCTCTTTCTCCCTCTCTCTCTAAACATCAATATATAAAAATATTTTTTTAAAAATAAGGCAAATTGAAAAATTGTTTTTGAAGTTGATTTTTAGTTTGGGATATAATTTGCATTCGATAGAATTCAACACTATAAACCATACAATTTCATAGTATTCATAGATTCGCGGTCTCTATAAATTTGCCTATTCTGGACATTTCCTATAAGTATAATCATACAGTGATATTTTTGTGTTGGGCTTCTCTCATTAAGCACGATATTTTCAAGGTGCACTTATGTTATGGCATATGTCACTACTTTATTTCTCTTTTTATGTTGAATAATATTCTGTTTCATGGAAATTATATTTATTCAATTATCAGTTGAGGGAATTTATGTTGCTTCTAATTTTTGGTTATTATAAATCAAGTTGCTATAAATGAACACTTCAATATGAACATGTTTTTAATTTTCTTAGGTTTATCCACAGTATAGAATTGCTGAATTACTGAATTATATGGTCATTCCAAATTAATAGTTTTAATTGAAATAATACAAATGATTTTTATAACACTGGAAATGGAACAAAAAGCAGGAGAATGTACAATTTTACCCACAAAAAATTGCTTTAAGAAGTTCATCAACAAAACAAGCTAATTAATTATTGGTAGAGATGTGTTTCTGTTCATGTTTTTGTTTTTATCTATATAACGATATTTTAATAACCAAGAATTTAGTGTGGCATATTACTCAGATACAGGTCATATTAATTCCATGTTGAATTTCAAGAAAATGTCCGATGTGGGCTCAAAATCATTGGGAAAATTAGAAGTGGGTATACTATATAACCTAGTAATCATAATATATCAATATCTGAAGACAAAGGTCTTAATTCATTTCCAACTAAGAGAGAAAGCATTTTATTTTAAGTAAACTGATATGGAAGTATTTTCTTACTGAACAGTTTGCATTTTATGTTCTACTATTTACTCTTAAGATACAGTCATTGTTAAAATTCTTCAAACCTGCTTCTATTTCTACATCATTCTCTGGTAAAAATTGCCCTTCCTTCAGAGAACCTCTCCTTCCTTAATGTTTAATATTCACTTTTCACCTCCTGATAGTGCTTATTTCCCTGCACTCAATCCTTCCCAATGTTTTTCACTTGTTCCTTCCTTTTCAGTCATCCAATTACTCATCACAATAAAAATATGTTTACCTGTCTAACATTTACCATATCCTTGACTCTTTATGAAGAATTCACGGATACAGAAAAATGGAGGTTACTTGGGAAGTTTAAAATAAGACATAATTCTTGACTTACTATTCATATAATATGTATATACAGAAAAGAATCATATAAGCACATGATACAATGTATTTCTAAAGACAAAAGATAATTTCAGAGAAGACTGAGAAGAGCACTGAATAAGTAAGCCACAGAGGGAATCTTAATGTGTCTCCAAGTATATCCCGGAAGAGGTTTCATTTTACCAAATCTTATAACACCTTACCAAGGGAATAAGGTACCCAGGACCCCAAAACATAGAGAAGCTTGGTGGAATGGGAAGTAAGAAAACACCTAACTTCAGTTACTCCTTTTAGGAAAGTAAGACTCTCTGATGGAAAAGAATGGTCTGATAAGACTAAAAACTGTGTTAATCTTTGTCCATTATACAAATGAAGTTTCTAGATGATGAGGTAACATGGAAAAGAAGAGGTGAAGTGGCCAAATGTCAAGAGGTAGACATAAGAATATGTAGTGCAAAATAAGGTTGTAGAAAAGAATTTTTTTTTAAGTTCATGGAGTAAAGCAAAAGAGTGAACCAATGAAATCATGTGAAATGGAGTTAATGAGTTGCAAGAAGGCCAGTTGATACTTTACCTAATTAGTTTGGAGTTGATGTTATATTTAATCTTGACACTTTCCTTGGACATTCGTGATCAGATGACTAGCATGTGGAAAGTCAGGAATAAGACTGAATGTGCAAGTGGCTATATTCTGTAATTAATTGTGCATCAAGATATGATAAAAATGGGAGAGACAGTTCTGAAGTTTGTGTGTAAATAAGTTGTAATTGAAATGATTATGATAATGCATTCCTAAAAGCTTTGCTTGGCTAACTTCCCTACCTATACATGCATGCCCAGTCTTACTATATTGTCTAGATTCACAGTAGTGAACCAGTCACATTTTTGTCTTCTTAGAATTTATTACTAACCTATCCTTCTAGTGTTCAAACATTTCTGGAAGCTTATAGAATGAAATCTAAACTGCTTTATATGAGTTTATCCTTGTTGTAATACTAATATTTCCACTTTAATAATGCTTGGTGAATAACAAAATGCCTTTAGTTACATGATGCCATAGGAGCTTGTTATATTGCAGGGTAGATATGAATGTTTTTGGAAGTCTTATGTTTTATTCAAAGTCACAAAATTCACTCATATATGGCATCTCTAAGGGATGATGTGTGGGAAGAGATTAACCAAAAAACGTATTTGTATATATAAATAACCCATGGGCACAGACAATAATGTGGTAAAAGTCTGGGGCTCGGGGGGAGTGCTGGCCAGAGGGAGGGAAAAAGGAAACATCTGTAATACTTTCAAGATTAAAGATACTTAAAAAAAAAAAAAGGCACAAATTCATTCAAGCATAGTCAAACCTAGAACATCAAACCCTGGTCCTTTAAAATGTAAAATATTCCCTAGAGCCCTATACTTAGTATAAATGGAATGAATATACATCCCTTGGGAGATTATTGAGTAAAATATGTGCATTAGACAAAAGCAGCACTAGGTGCTCACTCCAAACAATTAGCAAAAGCAAACCCACATTTATGTGTATATAAACTTAGTAATTTAATATGCTATTTGTTGTTTTACTACACCCCAGACATTAAATCAATATGATATATATTTTCTTATTTAAATTGCACACAAACTTTATTGAAAACTGAAGCTTATATGAGTGAAGCTATATATGTATTCATAATTTTAACCCTTTGCACTCCGAACCATTCTGGACATTGGCTACCAGCTACTCAACGCTACTTTGCGGCAGACAGGTGCGTTGAATTAACTCAATTCCCCGTAATCACTAATAAACTGCAATGTCTCCCCTGAGAGGGGACATCTGAGTGATATGCTAGAATTCCGATGTCCCCTAAGAGGGGACAGCGGAGTACAAAGGGTTAATATGCAATTGATTTCAGAAAGGAAGGGAGAGATTGAAATGTCAATGATGGGAGAGAATCATTGATTGGCTGCCTCCTGCATGCCTCCCACTGGGGATGGGGCCCATAACCCAGGCATGTACCCTTAACCAGAATTGAACCCAGGACCCTATAGTCCACAGGCTGATGCTCTATCCACTGAACAAAACCAGCTAAGGCTGCAATTATTTATTAATAGATTTTCTGAAGAAAGAACCTGTTAAATTATGTTTACTCCTCTTAAATAAAAAATATGTTTTTGAAAAAATGTGAATCTTAGATGTAAGAATTATATACTTATAAATAGCATATGAATTACCTACAAGTATATAAGGAGTTACATTGGACAAAATATGATCCCTAGGACATACAAATATACCACACATTATTTAACTGATGTTGAAAGTATCACATTTGCTTTTTAGAGTGTGCATTTATTTTGAGAGAAAGTTATTAAGATAAAAGATTATTGGTTATATAAGGCAGATTTAAAATTTAATGCTGAGTGTTCTTCCCATGGTTTTAATCCAGCATATTCTATGTATGTCATGTTTCTACATTATACAGTAAACTAGTGAACCTGGGAAATTATGTAAGAGAAGAGGGGGAATTTCAATAGAAAGAATGTCCTCAAAAAACCCTTATGCCATCTCCATGTAATCAACTTCAGAGTATCTCTGGTAACATAGAAAATGATTTTTTGACATTCAAGAAAAGCTTCATAATTACATTTAGCTATGTGTTTCAATTACCTATCTCATGAAACCTATAGTCCCAGTGATACAAAACTGTAAAATTGGCTGATTTGAGTCATGTCTTTATTCTCCTACTGCCAATCAGATGTTGAAGGTGTTAATGAACTGTGAAATGGCCAAAGGCAAGCAGCCAGAGGGGGAAAAAGAGAAGCCACAGACCTGGATCGCCACAAAATGTGTAATTAGTCACTGAATAATGGGGAATTCAACTACATTAAACCTCTGTCTGCTGCACCTATTTTCTATCAAAACTTACTAGAAATGTCATTCAAAACCCATTTCCTAAAGTTCTAAGGATTTTGTCCATAACATTGGCTATTGATGAAAGCATCTACTAGGAATATTTGATACAGATTGAGAATGAAAAAAAATTTAGCCATTTCCCCCCACAAAAGATAGACAATTAGGTGTTAGATTTAAATATATTTGTAAGTTATCCTACTCCAAATTATAGAATATATTACCTACATAGCTACTCTGTGCTGAGGTTATAATGCTTTAATCCAACTCCTCTTATTAGTAGAAGATTTTTATTGTACCAATTTTTTAAATATTTTCTGTGACCCTACTGATATATGGAGCATTTTAGTTGTATATTCATTGGTTCATAACCAATCTTATCAGGCTTGTGTTAGGAAAATAGCAAAACTTGTAATTCAATACTATATGTGTATGTGTGCAAATGAATGTGCATGTGAATAGATCTTATTTATTGGTACCAAGAACCACTGAGGCAAAAGAAGAGAAGAAGGCATATGGTTTCTAATTTTGACTCAAACATTATTTTCTAAAGCCTAATAATATAATTTTTAGATAGAATTTAGAACCTGAATTCTGTTTGAAAGCTAGAATCTGAGTGTTTTCTAGTTTTCAAATAGAATTTTGTTTGTTTGTTTAAGCAGGAGGAGGTGTGTTCTGTCTCTTTTTCATCTTGGCTCTATGAAAAAGTAAAATATGTCCTCATTCTGTGTTTTTGTTTATTTGTTTCCACCTAAGTTTTCAGGTTTTTCTTTTCTCCAAGACACTTGACAATGTAACTGGTAACTACATTTACCCTGTCCCCTTATCAAGATCTCTAGGAGGAAAAACAAATAAAGAGGATCTACAACTTTCCTTGGAAATGATCACCAGCCACCTCAGACAATCTCAAAAGTCTATCATGAATATAAGTTTGATTGTCCAGGAACCCACTTTTAAACATTGTTTTATTTGCATTGTCAGTGCCATGCAATAAAACGCTGTTTCATAATGTGTTCAAGTTACACTCATCCTGATTTATTGTGATTATCTCTAAAACTTCTTCCAGAGAATCTATAGGTCTTCCTCAATGCACATGATTCAAAACATTGGCAGGTTTATTTTAGCATTGGTTACTCTTCCTGGAATTATTTTTTCTTAGTCCTTTCAATATTACATTAAAAAAATCTCTCACTTTTCCTCATTCTGATAGTTCCATATTTATTTGAGATGCATCTTATTGGACTTCAATAGCTATATTCTAGAAATTCCCTTTAAAATGAAGCATACTTTTCATTTTTGGTAGTTTGGGCCTTATTATTACTCTTACTCCTTCAATCATTACTTCTCTTGCTGAGGTGTCATTGCAAAGAAGGGGAGTCTGCCAAATGTCTAACTGTATAATTTGACTTACCTCCGTGGCCAGATCTAATTTTTTTCTTTGAAATTCAGGCACTGTAGCACTGTGTGGGTGCAGAATCTGTAACATCATGTGGACTCATGGGTTGAGAATTCCCTTTTGGAATAGCTATCACCACAGAGTGGGCAGTTGCTCAGAGAGCCACAAAAGTAAAACATTATGCAGATCAGAAAAGGAGGTGGGGTGAATAGAGTAATGATTCTACAGTCTCAATGGGTAGTGACACTTCATTTTATGTGTGTAAGACTATTAGTATTCACTTTCAAAGACTATCTCCTATCTTTTATTCTACTTTAAGCTACCTTCCCATATATTTTTGTCTTGATAATAAACTTAATGGAACTTAATCATTCTTTTATAACTTATGAATTACTTGGGTTGTTCTTATGCTAAATTTCTGTTTTCTTAGAAAAATTCCAAATCTTTATCAAATTTGCTTTTATAAGGGACTTTTTGAGTGCAATGAAACTATCATAATTATGGTAATAGTGATATAGCTCTGTGCACTTGTCTAAGTTCACATAGATGGCATTTTTATGCATATACATTTTAAACAAAGTATGCTTTCAAAATTTAGAATGTGCTAGCATATGATTTTGATGTTTTTAATCTGATATTTGAGAGATCAAGGAAGTATGAAATCAGAATTATCAGGCTTTATCCTGATACCAGTACATTCTAGGCACTTAAGAAATGTTAAATGAACATATCAATTCTTAAATAGTATATAATACATAATAATGGCCAGAACATATTAAATGCCCAGTTTCACTAATCAAATATCAAAAACATTTTTGGAAAATGTATTCAATTTTTATATTTGTATATTGTAAACTATAAAGATATATAGTAGGTAGAAGTATCAGTCTCCATTTATTTATTTTTAAAAAGCTGACCACAATCTTTCACAACATGGTCCTCATCCAGTATGTATTTTCTTATTTCCACTTTTTCCTTTTTACTCATTCAACACATGTTCATTAGCTTCTACCATATATCAGATAATGTTTTTGTCTCATAGGATCTGGACTACATGGAATGTCAGGTTTATGCCTCAGAAATCTTGATTCTGTGGGTTAATTTTTGTCTGTGTGCCACTTCCAGTTATACTCAAATAATGTTCATATGTATCTTGTTCATACCCCACCATAAATGAAGTAAAGTCATTGATTGGTTAAGACGTAAGAGAACTTGACCATAACCTAAGAGAACTTGACCATAACCACAAATCTAAGAGAGAAATTTGCATTCAAACCTGTCATTTTAACTATAAACTCCGCATTTTTGCTATCCCCCATGGTCAGATAACATATTCTGTACCTCTTTCTCAAACTATTCAAATAGGAATGTGCTCACTCAATATGTCTCTGGCTATAATCAGTTGTTTTTAAGATAACCATTCCAAAAAGACTTCATCTTTCTTTTATCTAAGTTCCTATTTTACTTACTGTAGTTTAATCAAACACTGCATTGTATTTACTAAATTCCTATCATGTGCAAGAACAAAATATTCCTCATGAAGCTAGTTCTGATATTATCACATCATTTAATAATGAATCATATGATTGGTTTGCCATAGTTTAAAATTGTTTCCCATTATTAGGCCTTACTTTAACTATTACAGCCATTAGTATGGTCAGGCATATATCCAAATATATAAAAAGCATGGGGCCATCATGACTGCAACAATTGGACAGACGACCGAACAGGCTGCATGGGGTGACCAGGCTGGCAGGAGGGTTAGTGAGGAATGACCAAATGACTGAACAGCAGGCTGCATACAGCAACCAGGTCAGCAGACAGAGGCAGTTAGGGGTGACCAGGCTGGCAGGTGGGGCAGTGAGCAGTTAGAAGCCAGTGGTCCAGGGTCCAGGATTGTGAGAGGGATGTCCAACTGTCAGTTTAGGCCCAATCCTGATTGGAGAGGGTGCAGGCTAGGCCAAGAGGACCCTATGCATGAATTTCAAGCACCAGGCCTCTAGTTTTTAAATAAAATTGTAGAGCAGTTCTAGCCTCATAATAACATTAAGCAGAACATAGATTTCTTAGTAGTATATATCCCATGTCCCAACACATGCATAGCCTCCCTCATTATCAACATATCCCTCCCAATAGTGGTACGTTTGTTATAATGATAGACCTAATAACACATTCATCGTCATTACCAATATTCCATAGTTTACATTGTGGCTCACTCTGAGTGTTGTACACTGTATGGGTTTGGACAAATGTATGACATGTATCCATCATTGGAGTAGTTTCACTGCCCTAAATATCCTGTGTGCTCCATCTGCTCTTTCTTCCCTCTCTACCAAACCCTGCAATCATTGATCTTTTATTGTCTCATAGTTTTGCCTTTTCCAGAATGTCCCATAATTGGAATCATACAGCCTTTTCAGATTGGCTGCCTTCAGTAATAATATGCACTTAAATTTCCTGCATGTCTTTTCATGGCTTGAAAATTCAGTGCATTTTAGCTCTTAATAATTATCCATTATCCCACTGAAGGACGCCTTTGTTGCTTATACCTTATCCTTTCGCCTTAAGCCACCTGATATATATGTATACATATACACACACACACATATATACATATGCATATGTATACATTCATGTATGCATATATGTGTGTATATACATATATATTAAAATATTAATGTGTAGACAGCAATATAATTGCAATTTCCATATATATAGTAAATAGGTGTTTTTAGAGCTAGAAAAACAAGGAGATTGATATCAGTCAGGATGTTATAATGTGATCTGTTTGAAGACCAATCATATTTGATCACTGGCAACTTTGTTTCTGAACTGACACCAGACAGATAAATATGAAGACTCATAGATACCCTTTTCCAGCCACACACTTTTATATCAACCAGCATTCCCCACCTAGTAAATTATTAGCATCCACATGAGTTTCTAAGGCCACCTATTTGGGTATATTAAGTGGAAAAAGAAGTCTCTGAGCAAAGAAACCTCAATTAATTTAAAACATAAAATAATAGGCTCTAAAATAACAACTGCATTTTAACCAGTAAGTTCATTAAACACTTTCTCAAACTCATAACCATTATTTTGCTTAGTCAAATGTTTTCTCAAAGGAGAGTTCATTCATTTTAACTACTTAAAATACATGATGAATGAAGCAATTTACTTTTTTATTTACATTTTACCACCGATAATATTTTATTAAAAACACTACCATAAAAGTGCACAGTGTTACTTTAATCAGTGCTTACTACCTAGGGCAATGCTTTGTTTTACATTTAAAACTTTAGAGTTATGTTTGTGAATGACATAGACTATGATGTCCCTAGAAATTAGTAGACTACTCTGTTATAAAATTAATATATATTTGATTAGATATCTATTTTACTGTGAAGATTTTCTTTAGAATAAAAAGGAATTATACTATAAAAAATGGGATTTTTATAATACTGAATTATTTCTTAATTATTCCAAGTTCAAAAGCAGATATATCAAAACTAATCATCTGAGATTTCTAAAACACCATTATCAATATTGCTCTTATTTTTCTATTAAAAATTACTGTATTTCTGATCAATTAATATGTACATGCAATTTCTTAAAACTATCCACACACCCATAAAATCTGGAAAATACTTTATTATTACTTTCAAATTAATGTTTTAAAGTTTAAGTAAATAACAAATATATTGTTAATGGGGTAATATTTTATTTTGGTTGTAGTTGATATGAGATTTTTTTTGTGATATTAGATTTTCCCTAACTTCCTATTAATTATAATACTTTTTAAAGATGGTTTTCTTGAATTTTCCAAGTATGTAATATTATCATCTATAATGAGAGTCATATCATTCTTAATAGTATACCTCTAATTTCTTTAAATTCTCTTACTGCATAGAGTATCTTTCAGTTGTACAATAATAATGGTTGTCAGACATTTATAAAATACTAGAGGCCCAGTGCACGAATTCATGTGCCATTGGGGTCCCTCAGCCTGGCCTGCAGGACTGGGCTGAAATAGTCTCTCCAACATCCCCTAAAGAGTCCCAGATTATGAAAGGCTCTGGCCAGGTCAAGGGACCCCACTGGTGCATGATTGGGGCCGGGGAGAGATGTGGGAGGTCCAGCCAGGAATTTTTGTTATTGAGTTGTATGTGTTCTTTATATATTGTAGATATAAGGTTTGCATGTCTTTTTTCCCCATTCCATAAAGATTGTTTTTACACTTTGTTGATTGTTTTTCTTACTGTGTAGAAGCTTTTTAGTTCCACTTGTTTTTTGTTGTTGCTTATGCATTGTTAGTTCTATATATATATAATATAGTCCTAGTATAGTCTATCCTGAAAATATAGAGTGTACTTGACAAAAATGCGTATTTAGCTGTTCTCACATAGAATATCCTATATATTCTCTGGTAGGCCTTTTTAATTTATAGTCTTATTCTTTATCTGGATGACCTACATATAATCAGGAGGTATTAAAGTCCCCAGTTTTATTGTATTGCTTGTCTATTTCTAATCTGTTAGTTTTTGTTTTATGTCCTTGGGTGTTCAATATTGGGTACACAAATATTCATAATTGTTATATCTTCTTGTTAGATTGACCTCTTAATCACTATGCAATGGCCTTGTCTCTTGTTACCATTTTTGAAAATTTAAAATCTACTTTTAACTGATATAAATATAGCTAATCCTACATTTTATAGTTACCATTTGCTTGAAGTATCTTTTTCCAGCCATTGACTTTCAATCTGTCTGCATCATTAAGACTAAAGTGAGAATATCATTGGATCTTGTTTTTATCCATTCTATTTCTTCTGATTAGAGAATTTAATTTACTAGTACTTATATTTAAATTAAGTATTTATAAGTAAGGACTTAATACTGCCATTTTGTAAGTCCTTTATTCCTTGCTTATTATCCTGCTGTCTTTGTTTTTATGACTTGTGTTATCAGTATGCTTTGACCTCTTTATCATGATGTTATTTGTAAAATTACTGCAGGTTTTACAGTTTTTGTTTTTACGAAGCTTTATAAAATATCATAAAATTATAATTCCCTTTTTAAAGCTAATAACTTGACTTCATTAGAATTCATAAGTTTTACACTTTTGCTTTCCCTCCCTCTCATATTTGTTATTAATGTTAATATTTTCATATTGTATAATTATTATAGTTAGTAACTTTAGTTTAAAAAATTTTTAAATATAGTAAAAGTAACTGTTATGCACCACTGTTACCATATTACAACTTTGACTATATATTTACTATTACCAGAGAATTTTATACTGCCTTATGTTTTTATGATGTTAATTCTTCTCCTTTTATTTCCACACAAGGAACTCCCTGTAGCATTTATAGTAAGGCAGGTCTAGTTGTAATTAATTCCCTTAGTTTTTCTTTGTTTGGGAAAGTCTTTATCCTTTCTACATTTCTGAAGGGTAGCTTTGCTTGGCATAGTATTTTTGGTTGACTGTTTCTTTAAAGAATATGTCATGCCATTCTTTTCTGCCCTGAAAAGTGTCTGTTGAGAAATCCTCCAATAGTCTTATGACAATTCACATGAATGTACCTTCTCTCTTGCTGATCTTAAAATTCTTTGTTTTTCTTCCCTTCTGGCTTTTGGGACCTGAATGTCTATAGGATCTGAATATCTATTTCTCTCCTCAGGTTTGGGAAGCTTTGAACCATTATTGCTTTTTTTTTAAAAAAATGTTTGTTTATTTCAGAGAGAAAGGGAGAGGGAAACATCAATTATGAGAAAGCATCATTGATAGACTGCCTCCCGCATGCCCACTACCAGGGTTTGAGCCTGCAACCCAGGCATGTGCCCTTGACCAGAATCAAACCTGAGGCCCTTCAGTCCCCAGGCTAATGCTCTATCCACTGAACCAAACCAGCCAGGACAAGCCATTATTGCTTTAAATATACTTTCACTCCATTTCTCTTTCTCTTCTGAAACCTCCATAATGTGTAGGGTTGGGCAAGATAGGTTTACATTTGCACATATGGAAAAGAATAATACAAGGACAAAATAAACTTTCTTGTACTCTATAAACCTATTTTTGCTCCACCCTATTTACTGGGTGTCCCCCAAACATGCATACGCACTTAACAGCTGATAGCTCAATTGATATTTCCTTCTTTTCAGATTTAACCCATTTGGTTTAATAATGGCAGCCAAAGTATGTACACATTTTTGGAGGCAGATACCCTGTATATTGTTTTGTTTTATTGTGTCCAATAATTCCCATAAGCTTACCTCTCTTTCTTTTGGTCCTCTGACTGGAAAGTTTTAAATGTCCTATTTTCTAGATTCCTGCCTCTTCTGCATAGATATTGCTTTATAAAGCTCTCTATTGAAGTGTTCAGTTATTCTATTTTTTAGCACTAGAATTTGTGTTGTTTTTTTTTTATGGTTTCTAGTTCTTTGTTGAACTTCTGTTTGTTCATGTATCGTCCTGATTTTTTTTTTAACCTTAAGAGTCCATAGATTCACTTATTTGGGGTCGTTTATTAGAGCTTTATTTTATCTTTTTTTTTGTAGTATCACAGTTACATGATTTTTTGTGATCCTTGATTCCTTATGTTGGTATATGCTCATTTGAGTAAGTGTTCTCCTCTCTCAGACTTTGCAGATTCGTTTTGGCAAAGATAGCACTTCACTCATCAGCTTAACTTGAATTTCTGGATGTGTCTGCTGATAATGTCTTAGAGAAGATTGGCCCAGCTATTAGGGTCCATTATTGGGTGAGGTAACTGTTTGAGCTCTGAGGTCCGGAGGGGAAAGTTTTTTCAATGGCATGGCTCCCTGCCCCAGTGAGACTGTAAAACAGGCTTCAGGAATGGTCACAATACTGAGCAGTAGATGGGGCTATAACAGCTTCCTTGCTCTCACTGGGCACCAGGGTGAGACCCAGAGCCTGCACGGCCTATCGTTTGAGGATCCAAATTAGGGGAAAAGAGGATGCCCTAAATATTTTGTTCAGGGAAGGCTACCTTTTGCTCCATAGATAGGGAAAGCCAAATGCTGTACTCTGTTCAAATGCTACTATAAGCAGAGTCATTGGATGGGCTATGCAACTTACCATCTGCTCTGGTGAAGTTCCTTAGTTGGACAGGCTGATGACTCTATTCAGCAAGACAAGTATTTGCAAAAGTAGGTTTACAGTTGTGAGTATGAAAACAGTTTATTCTTGTATTATTATTTCATATCCTTACTTATGATTTATCTTTTAGGTAATGATGGCTAATAATCTAACCTCCTTTTGTCCACCCCTATAAGTGGAGCTAGAACTTAGTTTCCTGCCTGGGAATAGGAGAAGCAGCAGCTCCCATGCCAGTAATGCTCTTTCTTTGATCTTGACTCAATCCAACCCATATCTCTAGTTCCCTGCCTAAATAGGGTCCTTGGTTTTGCTCTGGCAGCAAACAGCCCTGCCTCTCAGTTTGAGAGTCACTGGATTATACAGCTCTCAGTTGCTCACATTTACTGCAGATTACAGAGTGAATCTAATGACCTTTCATTCACACTAGGTAAATGACTACCTGGCCCCAAAGATAAACCCTTATCAATATCCTTATCTTAAAGCAGAAAAGAGGAAAATAGCTAGAACACGGTATCAAAGTATTTATGAGTAACATACATTATGCAGTGTGGGGACACTTTTATGTTTTCTAAAGAAATAGTCTTTAAAGAATGTGCTAGTTGGAAAGCAATTAATTAATGAGTATAAGTTGTAAGTACTTCAAAATTTTAAATTGAAAAATTTATAAATCTGTTTTTATATAATATGTCTCAAAATGTCAAGGTAACCAGAATGATAATATTCGATATACCCAGGAAACATTATAATTATGCAAATTAATGTCAATATTTTGATATAATTTTTGTGATAATTACAGTATTTTGCTAAATACAAACAAAAAAATCAACCTGACAAATCTTCAAGAAAAACTATATTCAAATATTGTTACATCTCCTTTTGAAAGCTCAGTCTCCATAATTAAGTGCTGCACCACCACAGGAGTCACACATTTGATAGGGTAAACCATATCAAAGAAAGAATGATAACACTAAGTGAAAATTACATGCAGTATTGAGATTAAAAAGGTCTTAACAGTTCTACATGCAGCATCTGTAGATAGCAGGAAGGAACACAATTATTTACATGTAGACTGCTTGCATACAACAGACATAACTAAATCTCTACAGTACGCTGCAGCACTATGCAAGAAATACAGTTGTCTGATTGATATGCAGAATGTTTGCTGGGACGATGACAGCCAAAGTAAGTTCAAAGTCACAGGAAATGTCTTCAGCCTAGTGTAAAATGTACAATTACTTCCTATTCTCTTTCTGTTTAAAGGTGACTACTCATATCTTCTCCCTAGGCTACTTGTTCACTGTAGCTTATTATCATTACAAAGTATTAAAATGGATGAGCTTTTCCATATTGTGTTCGTATTGGGAAGGGCATGTATAAGACAGCTCACTGGCAACATTTTTGGCGAAAAAAAATAGCCAATATTCCTCCATTAAAAATTAACAGGCAGTTTGTTTTTTAGGATAAAACTCTCTAAATTGCAATGCTTACAAATTTCTCTTTCCTGATAATTTCGTTTAATATAACAAAACCAGAGGGAAAAAGTGAGCAGTATCTAATTAATATCTTGTAATGCCCAACTAATGTCAAGCATGACTCCAATTTATAGCTGAACTGTATTTTTACATTGAAAAATTCAATTACATTTACTGACAGACTTTGAAATGCCACATTATTTATATTGGCAAACTTTGCAGGCTCGCAGTATATTTATTAACACTCTTTCCACAGAATAAAACATATATACAATACAGATCACTGCATCCTTCATTTTTTAATCTTTCAAAGTGATATGTGTATCTATCAGAACAGCAATGGCCTAAGAGAGCCAAAAGACCAAATAGAAGCAGACATTAATGTGCCCTTTTTTCAAATTCTCCAGGCAAAGCAAGGTAACCTTGACATTTCGCTATCCTGTCTGGCTCCTGATATGTTTTTCTCATTCTCTTCCTCTGGTACCTCCCTCTAATCCTCCCCCCCCCCCCCCCAACTGCGTCCTAGTTCCTGTAAGCGCACAGTACAATCACAATGCCCTCCCTGCACACATCGACAATTTTGAGCTGTGAAGAGGTTCAATTGCCACATTGGTGACTCAGTTGCAATGCAGAAATCATTTTCTGGGATAGCTGGAGGACATGACAGTGACAGAGAGACATCTGTTGGGTAGATTGGAGGCAAAAAGGGGTTATTCACAGCTGGTGCATTAGTCCTGTTAGCCACAAGGCCACCAAAGTGTCCCTGTCCTCAAGTTTCCTTCCCCTTCTCTCTGCCTGCTCCCTGCTGTCAGCTGCCAAAAGATATCTGTTCTCACCCTTTGCTGAATGAAAAGGTGCTAATTCATGACTTCAGGATATGTCAGAACATACAGTACTTACAAGTGTTTGGAGATGCAGCCAACCTGACCATGGGGAAAAGAAATAAGTACTAAAGAGACATTTTCTTGAGCGGGGGGGGGGGGGGGGGGGGGGACGACGACACAATCAGGGACTCTTCCTTTTCTTTGACTGTATTCTAGGGGTGGGATAATTGGGAGGGTAACTTCTTTAGCTTCAAGCTACCTTTTAATTTCTCCCTCCCTGCACAAGATATCTGATATCCTTTGTAATCCTGAGTATCCTAGAAAGTAAGTATTCTGCAATCTGATCTTGGCAAATATACCAATTAACATAAAAGAAATAATTCAAAAGAATTACAGGATTATATTAGAGTATTTTAAGAATGTATTTCTTATTTTTATATGCTGAGAAGAGCCAAAATTAGAAAGATAATGAAACAGATATTCTATTTTGCCCATTGTAGCTGTAATCAGATGACTCACTGCTATATATTAAATGTTTCTTCCTTTACAGCTGACACCTAGTATATAAAATCAATTCCACTTACCACTAAGAAAAAGGAATTCCCCTGGGAACTGACAAAATCACGACAACTCCTTTAACATCCAGAATCTGCATCTAAATCTCATCTGATTTTTTTTTATTCTGATAAGCCTTCAGTTTCATCTGGACTATCAAAATAATTTAAGTTACATAGCTGAATGAATGCTATAAGCAATGACTGATATGCTACTGAAAGAACAATATTTCACACAAAGGAACATAATAAGTCTAGAATGCAAAGTAGTTTAAAAACATGTGATAAAAGATGTGCAGTGGGCAGCAATGCCTGCCAGATGCAGCACCACGGAAAGTCTATGAACTCAGACCCTGAAACACAATTTCAGATTACTGATAATATTTTTGTTGTTACCAGATCTCATAATATTGTTGTGACTTAGGTGATGGAAAGAAAACAACAAATCTGAAGCAAGTCCAAGTACCTCTTGTCAATTGGATTAGGTGCTCTTCTACTAACCTAAAATTTTCCAGAGGAAAAAATAATTTTTCAGAAGTAGTAACACTTCCTTCTGAAATCAAATGAGTTTAATCACTAGCTAGCTTTTGAACCTTAATAGAATTATATATTTTTCATGTACAGAAAGTCATATTTTAATACTATTTTGAACGTATGGCAAGGCCATACATTTATTCAATTTTAACTTAATTTTTACTATGTATTTCTAAGTTTGTGGGTATGCTTTGTTTCCTATGTATTGCAATAGAAAAAAATTTTGAAGATATCATAAATTAGTATACATCTGTATATTATACAAATATATGCTTAAACTAAACAAAGAAATGCTGATCTGCTAGAAGGATTTATACAAAAACAAAAAAACAAAAAAAAAACCAGTAAAATAGCCCTTTAAACAATTTGAGTATAATAGGAAATTGCTGAATAAGTTGTTGAAAATGGCTCAAAAATGCACTTTCTAAGAACTTTTAACCAAAATAACTGAATTCATTTTTATTAATAAGCTAAATTATGATATAAATTTTGTAGAAAATTAAAAATTCTTTCTATGTAATATATTCTGAAATGTACCTATGCAGGATGTAATTTAAAATCAAACTATTTATATATGGATAAATAAATGCAATGTGATGTTTTCCATAATGAAATAATCATTTCCAATAGTTAAAATAAACAACAAATGAAGACCAATCTTAAAAATTCAAGCAAAGCTTAAGTCAAGACTGACCTGGGTCATTTTTTTGCTTATGCCTCTGGAAATCATAAGCAAAACTGGAACTGTTTCCAAAAGTTGCTATGAAGTAACTGACCATTTCCGTATCATTTAATAAAATTCTAATATCTTTATCAAAACATATCTATAATAATAAAAGGGTAATATGCTAATTAGAGTGGACATCTTTCCTGGGGCCAGAGGGAAGCAGCCCTGGATTTCTTCCCTTTTTTAAGGGAAGAAAATTAAAAGAATTTTTAATTTTCTACAAAATTTATATCATAATTTAGCTTATTAATAAAAATGAATTCAGTTATTTAGGTTAAAAGTTCTTGGAAAGTGTATTCCTAGTTTCCCTGCCAGCAGTCAGGGGAAGGAAGGCCTCCTTTTGGATGAATTTTTGTGCATCAGGCCTCTAGTCATATATAAAAGGCTAATAAACAGTGTCCCCTTGGGAATTCAGTTGCTTGTTATGACTTGCCCTGACCACCAGGGGGCAATGCGGGACATGGTGAAAAATCAATAATATATATATTTAAAAAAAAGAAAAAAGAAAGAAAGTAGTTAAGGCAATTAATGGAGATAACTTCATTGTATTCCAAAAGAATAAAGGCAAAAATGTATAAGTATTAATAAATTTCCCTAGTTTATGAACATTCAATTTTTGCTTTGCCTGTTTACTCATTTTGCTTTCATAATACCCAACATGTCTTCAGAATAAACTAGAAGACAGTATAAAGAGATAATATATAGAGACTTTATAGGACATAAAAATACACATTTGAATATATAAAAGGACATAGAGGAGACTTCAAGAAGAGATGGCAGAATAGATAAATACTGTGCTCATCTCCTCCCATAGCCTCATTAAAATTATAACTAAATTAGAGTACAACCATCATTTGAGAATCACCTGAAGACCAGCTGAACAGAAGTTTTCTAACTAAGGATATAAAGAAGCTGCCATAGGAGACTAGCAGAAGGATTAGAGATGCAGCACAAGCAGGCCCTATACACATGTTGTGGTAATTAAGAATTGGGAGGGATACCTTAGTTACAGAGTTCTCCCTGAGAATTGAGGGGTCTTAGTCCCTCGCCAACCCAGGGCACCAGTGCCAGAAAGGGAAGTGTCCCTAACATCTGGCTGAAAACCAGCAGGAATTGCATTAGCATGCGACTAAGGTCTGCTGGCGTCCCAGGCATTCCTTTTAAGGGGCTCATGCAAACTTGCCCACAAATGTATTTGCTCTAGGCAGCAGCTCAAAAAGCACCAGGAACATAAGGAGAAGCATGGAATTGGCCAGCTTCAGGGTGAGGGCTGGAGGAATAGGGGTCGGGCAGCTCTCTCCAGGAAGGAAGCGCAGGCCTGTGCCATTGTTCCTTTGTTGAGCACTCCTCTCACCCAGCCTCTAGGTGCTGGCAGGATCCAAATCTGTGCTCACCATTAACCTGGCTGACACTATTCAACCTGCCCTGATGATTCCTTGAGACCTTGCCCCATCCAATTTACACTCCCAGTTCAAACTACTTCAAGTAGCTTTTCTCCAAAGGTGGACTGCCTTGACTCACACTGCAGACTTTCCTAACGTCTTTCAATTCTACAAGCCCCAAACAAGCAGTGGCATTCCTGTACCTCTTGCTAAATGGTCCCAATGGCAACCAGTCTCACTTGCTTTGTTTGTAACCCCCATGAGCTATTCAAAAGCTGGTCAGAAGATGCAGTTAGTGTTGGTTTGGAATATAGCCTTTACCAAGAGGCCACAAGCCTGGCACTAGTGGTGGGCTGGCCTCAGTGCACACTGTGGTCCCCAGAAAGGATCATAAACACAATACTAATGGCAGCCAGCTTCAATTTGCAGCACAGCTTTTTGTAGTAAGCTTTCAAGTCCAGCACAAGGAGAAACTAACCATAGGTCATTTTGTAGCCCCCAACAGGGCACAAATGTGACAACCACACAGCTAAGATTACATTCAATGGTAAAAACATGGAAGCTTTTTCTTTAAGATCAGGAATAAGACAAGTATGCCCATTTTGTCATAATATTGGAAGTCATAGTCATGGCAATGAGACTAGGACCATGGTCGGCAAAATGCGGCTCACGAGCCACATGCGGCTCTTTGGCCCCTTGAGTGTGGCTCTTCCACAAAATGCCATGGCCTGGGTGAGTATATTTTGAAGATGTGGCATTAGAAGTTTAAGTTTAAATTTGGCTCTCAGAAATTTCAGTCGTTGTACTGTTGATATTTGGCTCTGTTGACTAATGAGTTTGCCGACCACTTGACTAGGACAAAATAAATGAAAGGCATTCAAGTTGTAACAGAAGAAATAAAGATGTAATATATTTTTTGTAGAGGACACTGTAGAAGGATACAAAATTAATATTTAGAATTTGGTTGCATTTTTATAGACGAATTAGAGGCCTGATGCACAAAATTCATGCAAGGGGTCTGGAAGGTCATTAGGCTATCTGGTCTAATTAGCACATTATGCTTTTATTATTATAAATAACAGACTATCAGAAAGTGAAATAAGACAACAATCCCATTTATAATTGCATCCAAAACACTAAAAAAACCTAAAAATAAATTTAATCAAGGAGGAAAAGTACCTGTAATCAGAAAACTATAAGATATTAAATTGAAGACACGTACAAATGGAAGCATATATCATGTTTGTGGATATAAAGAATTAACATTGTTAAAATGGCCATATTACCAAACAATTTACAGATGCAGTGCAATCCCTATAAAAATTTCAATGGCACTTTTCACAGAACTTGAACAAATACTCATAAAATTTAAATAGAAGCACAAAAGACTCAATAGTCAAAGTAATCTTGAGAAAAAGAAGAAAGTTGGAGGTATCACGCTACCTGATATCAAACTATACTAACAGGCTATAGTAAACAAAACAGTTTGGTACTGACATAGAAGCACACACAGTTGAATGGAACAGAATAAAGAGCCCAGAAGTAAACTATACCTATATGGTCAAATAATCTATGAGAAAGAGTCTAGAATAATACAATGGAGTAGTGACAGTCTTTGAATAGAGATGTTGGGAAACTGGACAGACACATATAAAAGAATGAAACTTTTACACCAAATGCAAGATGGATTAAAGCCTTAAATGTAAGACCTGAAACCATAAAACTCCTAGGAGAAACATTGACAGTAAACTCTTTGACATCTCTCATAGCAATAATTTTTTGGATATGTGTCCTCAAGCAAGGGAAACAAAAGAAAAATAAATGGGACTGCATCAAACTAAAAAGTTTATGCACAGCAAAGGAAACCATCAAAACAAAAAGATAAGCTAAGGAATGGGAGAAGATATTTGTCGATACATTTGATAAGGGTGTAGTAACCAAAATATAAGGAACTCTTAAACTTAACACCAAAACAAAAATCCGATTAAAATATCGTCAGAGTAAGTGAATAGACTTTTGTCCAAACAGGACATATAGATGGCAAAAATACATGTGGAATGATGAGTTGAACTGACCGGCTAATTGGGTAGTTCACACAAAAAACAGAGGAAGTATGGCTTCCCACAAATATACAAAGTACAGGCCATGATAGTCTATGAACAAGCTAACATTAAGAGGAAATTGAAGCCTGGAGTTAGATTAAAACTTTAGGTTAAAGGGAAAAGAACAGAGGCCAACAGTGGGAGCACAGCTCGGCATCATTAAAAATGAGTCACAAATCTCTGTGCTGAGGTCCATCAAGAGGCATTGGCCCCGGTGTCAGCAACAGTGATTCCTGGTTCTGCAAGATATGTCTTGTCCCTCCTTGGGATCTCTCGCCCTTTTGTAACAATATCTACTGCCTCCTCTCTTGAGCAAACCAGCAAGTCCTATTTACATGCATCCAAAAGAATCTCACTAAAAATTATCTTCAAATAGGTAATAACTCCAACTTTGAGTGCTTGGCTGATTTTCCCTATCATACCAGACATTTACTTGCTCTTCTATGGAAGTTTAAATGCCGATCCTACAGTCTCCTTCAAATAAACAAATTCTGATCTCAAACTTTTACTGTGTTCAGTGACAGGGTAGGAGAAATTGTTCCACTTTGACTCATTAAAGGAAACCTTTTTTGCTACTAAGCAAACTGACACGTTTTCTCTTTCCTTCCTGTATGCTTTCTCCTCTTGATCATTTTATCTGAACTATTCATTATCCTTGCTCACAGTCAACCGGATTTTCTTTTCATATAAAACCTTCAAGTTAACTAAGAATAAAATTAATTAATTAGCATGTTTGATTTTCGATCTTTACTGTCTTCCAAGGAAATATAACCGTCATTGATATATGAAGAGGTTGATAAATTAACCTTTATGTGCTGTTGAAGATTTTTAATTTTAATTACTACTCTGACTTATGTTTTATTCATATATGAAAATTGTTTGCATTAGCACATATTTCCCAATAAAATGATAAATAATGAAGGATAGAAATGCCTTATTATACTGAGTCAAAATTATTTCTACATTTTCTTTTTGTCCAAAAGTTAGTAGTAAATAGTAATACTTTAAATACTTTCTCTTCAAAGTAAAGACATGCAAATATGCACTAAAAAATTCAAGATATTTTGCAGTAGTTTAAAAATTGCAAATTTGATTGGTTATTCTAAAAGCCAACCAATAGTCTTCTAAAAAATCTTCTTAGAATTTGTAGTTCGGAAATGAGGAAGTCTTTTGTGAAGAATATCATTTATAAAGTAGGCAATATCCATAGAAGTACCCTGTAAAGTGCTACAGAAATGTGAAAGATCAAGCTGTATTTCATTTTCTACAGATAGGACATAAAAAGTACAAAAATGAAGGAATTGTGGGAACCTGATATACTCAAGACTTCAGAAAAAATATAACCTCTTGAATGTTCTTTCTTTTTAGAGCAAAAGAATGACTAGCATTCTCAAGATCCTATAATTTTCATGCCTGCTAAAATTTAAACTTGTAACATACAATCTGTGCTTCTTTATAAGTTCTGATTGACAGCTTAATAGAACAGTCTGGTTCTCTGCCTTTCTGGATGATAAGTATAAACAGTGTAGTTATCGGAAGGTAATACCCTACCATTAGTGGGTCTCCCCATAGTCTTTCACAGCAATGAAAGTAAGCTTGATATATTTACTCGCACGAATGCATGCCAGGAAACTCAGTTTAGGTGTTTGTAAATATTTGCCTCTAGCTTAGAGGCGTTATTGAAGAAACACTCGGTCACTACAGTGTTCCATATCACATACCACAGGTGTACATAGGGGCTGCTTTACAATGGAGGGGAAGAAAAGCTATTGCAGTTCTACACTATTTTTTTTTTTAACTCCTAGAATGTATTTTTATCAACTGACCTCTCTTGATATTTTTCAGGCTAATTTTCCCTGACTTTGAACAACAATTCAATTTCCCATTGTTGCCAGAGAGGGGTGGGAATGGACCCAAAGAAAATATTAACAGATTAGCTTGACTGGGCCAGACCCAGCTTCAGTTAGGAGCCTTCTTGGCTTTTCATAAATATATCCTTTGGGGAAACTTCATAAATGTAGTAAAATGTTGTAACAATGTTGAGGGATAAACAGAAGGCAAGACCTCATCTTAGGGGGATGGATCTTGATCCATGTTCATAATCTGGATCCAGATGTCACAAGGGAGCAGCAAAGGAAATCCAACAATAGAAAGGGACACAGTCACCCTGATGAGGAGGGTGAACCTGGATGAGCAAAGGAGTCAGTTAAAAGCACTGTGAGAGTTGCTTTGAGTGTATCCCATACCTCATCCCTGATGAGAAACTGAAATAAGAATTTAATATTTCTGCCCTAACCGGTTTGGCTTAGTGGATAGAGCATCAGACAGTGGACTAAAAGGTCCCAGGTTCGATTCTGGGCAAGAGCATGTACCTTGGTTGCAGGCACATCCCCAATAGGGTGTGTGCAGGAGGCAGCTGATCGATGTTTCTTTCTCATCGATGTTTCTGACTCTGTGTCCCTCTCCCTTCCTCTCTGTAAAAAAATCAACAAAATATATTTAAAAAACGAATTTGATATTCCTGTCATGAATGCTGGACATGTAAAGTAGAAGGAAGTACCTTGTGAGAGAAAGACTAGCTATCGGTAGAGAGGAACCTCAGGGGGCTCTTCTTTACATTTTTGTGTCTGCTTTATCCTTAATAGTGAAAAAAAATCAAGAATAAAAATTCAGTTACAGCCTGCATACCTAATTCAAGCAAACATGAAGAGTTCAGAAACTATCCAGAAAATCATCAGAACCTACTAAGAATCTAATCTTTCTCCTGTGCCCCCACATTTTCTAAGTAATGATTACTAAGCACATACCTATCTCTGGTTTATTCACATTTTGATGACTTGAGTCTTTCAGAGAAATGCTTTTATCTGCCATGTTTTCTCTACATCCCTTTATTTCTCTCTAAAATGATACCTGAGAATATAGATGCCTGTTTCTTGACAGTCTAGATTAGGGGTGTCGAACTCAATCAGAGAAGGGGCCAAAATCTAAAATCCAGCCTAAATCGCGGGCCGAATGGTTTACTGAACAGTCATAAACTGTCATTGTGATGGAAACGCAGCAGAGTGCAGTGATGACAGCGCGGTGCGGGCCACATTGCAAGGCCTGGCGGGACGGATTTGGCCCGCGGGCCTTGTGTTTGACACATGTGGTCTAGATATTAGAGTGTATAAATGAATTAGTCCCTGGATTGACAGCATCTGAGGTGATAGCGGGCTGGTGGCACTCCTGGAAGACCTGCAGTCCTTTGCTACCGCTAGTGAAAGAGTGCTCTCTGATGCATCACCAGTGGTTCTGAAGAGTGTGGCCATCTCCTTATGAGGACAGGGGCACATCCCAACATGCTCTATCCATGAATTCAATTGCCCTTAGGTCTCGATGGCCCACCTTGTAGCTTTAGCTGGTTTTGTCCAATCTCAGCTGCAATCCTGGCACACAAGAATTCCTATGACATTTCCTTAACCTGAAGGAACAGAGGGATGACTGGAATGCTAATTTGGGTTCTTTTATACCCATTCCCGCAGTCATATTCTTTCTTCTGTTGCAGTTTCTATTTTAAGAAAATTATAAAGGAAAAGTACAAACAAGAGATAAAAATATTTGGATGTTCAAAGTTTGAATAGTTGCTCACACTGACTTACATATGAACAATGCACAGTCTGACCTGAGAGCAGGAGAAAATGATATTACAATATAAATAGTTTTGGTATCAAGGTAGGTGAACCTTTTATTTTCAAACTTAAAATATGGGAGAAAAAATAATTAATAAAAAAAAAGATTCACTGGGCCCTGATTCAGAATAATACCCTTAACAAATACAAATTATAGAACAGCAAAATAGAAAATGCCTGGAAATGCGACAGGTAAGATCTAGTCCTTCTAATAGATATCAAAATCAGAATTAAAATATTGAACATAGAATTTATGTCAATACTTCAAATGTGCCTAACACTGATCAATATCCATTATATTAAAATTCCTTACCAATTAATTCAAAGTTTTAAAGCTAAGGTTTTATGTACTTCTAATACTCTGAGAGCATTTTGCTGATAATAGCCACCCAATATATGTTTATTATTAAATAAATTATTCCATTTTATTAAAATTTGGTTGTTTTAATCTTGCTAGATATAAATGGGTCAGCTCATAGACTAGAAATCTTTTATTGTATAAAATTATCTATTATAATATAGCCTGTGGCATTTTGTGACAGTAAATCTTATAAAAACATTATTTTAAAGAGCCTCATTTATTTAGGCCACAACTAGAGTAATTCTCTCCATTAATATTTCTATGTGAGAAGTTTGAAAATTAATTATACGTAATAAGAGATTGGGTAAAGGGAAAGAGGAAATTGGGGTAATTTAAATGAAGATTGAAACCCTGAAACCATCCTCAATAGTAATTTAAAACATATAAAGATAGCAAGTGATAAATGATTTTTTAATTCTATTGTGAAAACATACAAAACAGTAACATGCCTTACTTAATCAGAATATTTTAGCTATAAGAAATATATTTCTGGTTATAAGGTACAAGTTACCAGCAAAATGAATTCTGGCAGTAATCTTTGAATTATTCATAATAAAAAAGATTTGTGTGTTTTCGTCATCATGGCAGTCTACAGTCAGAATTTTCATGTTATAGTTCATGTACATCTACCACACTTTTCTGAGGCCAACAAGGCTAAACTGTCCAGTTCATCTCATATTGGCTCAGCCAGGCCAAAGCATTAAGAAGACTCTTCTCATTCCGGTCTGGCCCTCCATTACTATGATTCAGCCCAGGAACCCTGGTGCCTGCACAGAGGAGCTCCAGCTAGACCTGGGCTGCCCTCTCCCTCCCTACGTGCTTCTATAGGCCACAAGAGGCCCACATCCTATGAAAAGGTGTTTTCCAATGGCAAGCAGAGTCTTCCTGAGAGTTGAGATCTCTTTGAAGAGGTCTGAAGCTCAGGCGTGGGATAAAAGGGATTCTTGTTAATCTTAGCTCCTGTCTTCTCCTCATCCTGGAGGTAGTGACTGCCCTTTTGAATCAGTTACTTCTGGACTCCCTATAATTTTTTTCTCCCCCTCTCAATAGTTAACTACTTCCTACCAGTAAACAGTTCTTTATGTTTAACTTTTTTTCTTATTCAAATAACTAGTGAAGTTTTAGTCACTTATTTTTCTTGATAAACTCTTTATAACGTAACTTAATTTATTGATGGAGTGCCATCTGATATTGACTTCCCACAAATATCTTTGTACTGGTGACATATCTGATCTGAAGAGTTACTTAAAAAATGCTTAAAAAAACATGATTTGTTTCTATGAATAAGAGTTAAAAATCGAATCTAATTTCATTATCATTCTGAGCATATAGGAACTGCAAAAAATATACTTTGTTTTTGAAAATGTGGCTATCATTTCTATAGCACTCTCTTACACTCCCACTTACCAACTATTGGTCAAATGCTTTCTTTGGAACCAACATTTGGAGTCTCTTACTCACAGTATACATAGAAAATGATTACTTTCTGCTTGCTACCTTAGCAGAGTAATTGGAACAAATACATTTTCAGACTCACTCCAAGTGGTTCATTTGCAAGTCTAAGTAAGTTGTTCGATGGATTTGGAAGTGCATCTTTTGTATGGCCAACTGTTCTTTTCTTAAAGTTAGTAAAGTTTCACAACTTTGAGGTTTGTGAAAAGGGAAAACTGTAATTTTAGCAGACAGTGTTGTTCTTAGGCATGGACAAACTTGGGTTCCTGCCCAGCTTCCCAACTGTAGGATTGTGCTGCTCTGAGTTTGCCAGGACCTCTGTTTTCTGCTAATAGAGCACAAGTTTTCTTGTGGGTTTTCAATTGTTAAGGATGATAAAAACAAATTTGTATAGGAAACTTGGTAGAAATATAGTGCTTATACCAGAAACACTGAAAAATATCTTAGTTTAGTGTTCATGGTATTTTTCTCCCTCTCCCTCTCCCTCTCTCTCTCTTTCTTTTGGCAGAAATCAGAGGCACAGGCTGGCTCGGCTGACACCTCATCTGAAAAAAAAAAAAAGAAAGAAGAAAAATCAGAAGAAAAGAAAATAGAGGCACAGATGGCACCAAACATTCTCAAAACCTCCATGATGAAAAGTTCTGAGAATACTCAGAGATTGGGCAGCCATCCCTTTGATGAAAGGTTTTTCAAAGATCTACTTCTCAGTTTAGGTTATAGAGACAGGTTGGAAAGTCTACTTAAAAAAAAATTTAGTCACCCTAAAGAGAAAGGCCTTTATGAAAAAAAAGGATGTGGGTAATCTTAATTTCTCTGGATAGCAACTCTAATTGTAGGGGGTAGAGTGAAGGAGGGGGCAACATTTTACTAAGGTCATTTTTACTTCTTTCTGATAGACCTTTATCACTGCGCAAAAATGACAGCTACCTTTAGGCAACTCTATTAGACAATCCTTCCAGAAAGTTGTAAAAGCATAAAGACTAAAGAAGAATATTATCATGACCATTTTCAATACCTAATCATAAAAGCAAAATTATCTTCCATGATTTTCAGATAGTTATATGAAAGGCTCCCTTGCCCCACTCAACATCCTTTAACATTATAAGATGAAAAGGTTTAGTCATGACTCTGAAAAAACTTACTTTCAATTTGCAAGTAATAACAAGCACCCAAGGAAACAGAGTAAATCTTACAAGTTTTTACTAAATTATTACACAATGGTAAAATTTAGTAACTATATCGCCTACAAAAAAAAAATACAGTAACAACAAATAATGTTTAATTGATATAGAGTAACTATGCATTCTCAATTTTAGGATCCCTGTGAAATCCATCATTTCTGAGAGTCAGAATGAATTTGTGCTTTTCTACAATAAGTACTCCAAAGGGATAGCTTTCTTTTTAAAGAATAGTTTTAAGAGACTGATAAGAAAATATCAAAGGGTTGCATAGGCTGAGTGAATACATTCAGCTTTTTAAAATATATTCCCCATGTTATTATCTGTCTACGCTGCCAAACACTCTTCATCTGAGTCTACCACACCAAAGCAATGTCTATTGCTCTCACATGTCATTCTCAGGAGCCAGGCCTCAGGATGTCACTTTCTAGCCTTTAGAACAGTGGTTCTCAACCTTCCTAATGCTGCGATCCTTTAATACAGTTCCTCATGTTGTGGTGACCCCTAACCATAAAATACTTTTCCTTGCTACTTCATAACTGTAATTTTGCTACTGTTATGAATCATAATGTAAATACCTGTGTTTTCCGATGGTCTTAGGTGACCCTGTTAGCGGTTCTTAATCTGTGGTTCTCCACAGGTTGAGAACCGCTGCTGTAGAGTAGCAAAATTACAATAGCAAAATTACAGTTTGAAGTAGCAACTAAAATTATTTTATGGTTAGGGGTCACCACAACATGAGGAACTGTATTAAAGGGTCGAGGCATTAGAGAAGTTGAGAACTACTGCTTTAAAAGGACATTTCTCCTAAAATCATTTACTCCCCATTTTCTCCAGGCTTTGTGGAAATTCTATAATGTTCATGCTATGAGCCTTCTTGACTATATATAATCTGTTTATGAGATTATTTCTCACTGACCTGTTCTCCAAAGCACACTGGAGATACTTTACCTACAAACATGTTTCTTACCATGGGAATATCTAGAACTGTGGAGAGTGATAGAGGAAATTTGGGAAAAAAAGAAAGACCTCCTATCAATCTCAAATGGTATTATTTTGTGTTACAACCCAAGTATAAATATATATGAGGGCCAGGTATGCCCCACAAATGAGTTAGGGAGTATGGGTAGAAGACCATTTGGTTAACAATAAAATGAACACTATAATTAAAGAGTACAGTTTCTACTCCATTTGATTATTAACATACAGAATTATAAAGGACATATTAATCTTAAATAAGATTCTTATTTATCAAAAGAAGCCAGAAATCTAGATTCTTAAGTGAGTCTTCTAGTCTTGAATGTTGATTTATTTACATGTAAGGATTGATCAAAACATTTCTGAAACCTGAATACAACCTATGGCATTATTTCTGAGGAGGAAGCTAGGGACATGAAAGGCCTTTCTCTGAGGAAAAGTTAAAGATCTGAACATTAGTTTGGTGGAGGAGAAAGTGAATACCCAAAGGAGGTAAAGGGAAAGCTCCTGAATGGCACAGTGAAGGCAGTGGGTCAGTTGGGCCAACACATCGCCACTCAAAGACAGAAGAGTTGATGATATTTAGTGAATTTAACAAGTTTTTAAATAAAAGAGTGAATCAAAATTTAAAACTTTTCGATAATAAATTATAATTAAATTAAGCTTTTTAAAAAAGCCGATCCTTTCAATTACTTCAATTGCAAGGGATCCTTTCAATTATTTCTGCATGTGGTCTCTGCCTCAAGTTTGTTGTCTGTTTTCAGCACCTACATAGAGAATTTAACAGACCCAATTCCCAAGCACTTGTATGCCTCACCCAGGCATATCATGAAGATGTCTTGGACACACTGTTGCTTATCATTTTTTAAAATATATATTTTTTTATTGATTTCAGAGATGATTGGAGAGGAAGAGAGATAAAAACATCAATGATGAGCGAGTATCAGTGATCGGCTGCCTCTTGCATGCCTCTTACTGAGGACTGAACCCACAACCTGGGCATGTGCCCCTGACCTGAATCGAACCTGAAACCATTCAGTTCACAAGCCAGTGCTCTATCCACTGAGCCAAACTGGCTAGGGATGTTGCTTTTTATCTTAATGTTGTCTAACTGTATTTGCTAATCTAGTTTCTGTAGTTGTATCAAATAAAAGTGGTGATAAGTGAAAATGTTGGGCTGAAACAAAAAGGGTTAAGTACAGAGGTGATCAGAAAACATTGTGAACACATTATCCAATATTAGGCAAGAAAATGAGTTAATGTCATTCTCTATTAACCTAACAGTTAAAATAGGACCAAAATATACATAAAAATGAAATAAAACAATTAGGCAACACTTTAAACGGTTCATTATTATTAATTCATTTGGTATTCATTATAAGTGTGCTGGTCATAATGAATTCATTTGATATTAATGGGAGTGTTCAGGGGCAATTTCATTATAATGCAGTTTTAATTCATGTGTCATTAAAGTAAAACAATATAAAAATTTATATTTATTTTTGAATACTGTACTGACCTCTAATTTTTAGAAACATTATGACAATGTTTGTATTTTTTTTTAAACAGGTTAAATAGCCAAGATTTAAGAAAATTACAATGTTTGCTCTGAGCTACCCCAGTCATGTTAAAGTTGACAGTAATCTTTGTAATTAAAATATTCTACGACATTTGGAAACTACAGGGGTTAATGTCTACTGCAAAATTTGTCATATGTAAATATTTGCTAATATTTAACTGTTTCATACTACTAAATCTTTTTTTTTTAATTGACTTCAGAGAGGGACAGAAAGATAGAAACATCAACAATGAGAGAGAATAACTGACCCTATTGGGGACTGAGCCCATAACCTGAGCATGTGCCCTGACCATAAATTTAACCATGACCTCTTGGTTCAGAGGTCGACACTCAATCACTGACCTACACTGGCCAAGCCTAAATGTTTTGAACTTATTGCTGCCATTTAACAAGATATTTTGAGCTTTCTATCCTCTGCATTTGTGGAATGTTATAGGTAAATTCCATGTTTGGCATTTCATTCGAACAAACAGTGACTTTAATTATTTCCAAATAATATTTCAATTTCATTCACACCCAAAAAGTAGAATTGATTTTTGTTGATAAAAATTATATCCTTTTTAGTAATATATTTTTATATATCAATAAACTTTTTAGTTTACAATGATAATTGAAGAAAGTTATAGCTAATTCTCCTGTAGAACTGCAACTATAAGGTTTTAATAACTTTCAAAATGATAGCAGAAATGTACTCATTAACATATTTACTTTTACCTTCTCTGAAGGCAGCTATAAACCATTTTGCTAACCTGTGTAAGAACTACTGACAACAGACAAACAGCCCAAATCCACAGTCCCATCAACGCGTCCACTAAAAGAGCATTTAATCCTTTTGCAGGGCCTCACTTCAGGCAGTTACATAGCCTTGCATAAGAAAGCAGTCTACCCCAGACTCCTTGCTTGATGTGTTATGCTCAAATATGTTCTTCACAGGTTATGTAGCCTGGGGATATATGTGTATATAATTTGTTCTTTTATTCATTACTGTGGAAATAATTAACTGGAATAAAGTTATCTTAAACAGCAATTAAGACTGCTTTCTGTCTCTACAACCTCCAGTGCAAATTAAAAATTGTTTAGAGGCAGCCTTTGTAAATGTATTTCACATTGCTACTTTTCTTGCTATTTAAAAAATCACAAACATGCATGAAAATATAAACAAATTCATTAAAAATATTATGAATTAATATATTTTCAAAAGGATTTTCTCTCCTGCCTGAAATAATTAAAACACTGAGCAAAATTTATAAAATAGCAGTTTTAAGACATTGGATATCAGGTAACTGGGATAAGTATCTCTGAAAGAAGAAAAACCAAGTGAGTCCCTTGATTACTCAGTTTACTGGCCTAGGGAGAGAGAGTATGCAGGCCACACCTTAGGGCGGAGTAACCTATGTGGTGTTAGAGTAAATACTGAGTTCAGAGAGACAAAGTAGCTAGAGTTCACAGAGCAAAGTACCAAAAAAGAGATAGAGAGAGAGAGCCAAAAATCTCCAAAGAGCCTTCACCTGACTGACTGATATGTTATGTGTGAGGAACCTTCTTGAGACCAGAATAAAACCCCAGCATAATTATTAGAGGAAACAATCTCCAGGACAAACAGGGCTAAGAGCAGAATTTGGTTTTACCAGCCACGGTAGAAAAATATTGACAAGCAACTAGGACAATTATCTTGGAGAGAAAGGAAATAAGCTATTGACAGGCATCAGGGGAGTACTCAGAAGGTTATTGCCACAGCCCAAATTAATCCTAAATTCAGTTGTGATATGCATTTTAAAAAGCTTACAAATTTCAAAAATGATCAAACTATTTCCAAGAAATTTAGATACAACCAAGAAAAGAATTTCAGTGATATTTATGGAAATTAAAGTAACCACTAGCCAGAAGATAAAAATATCTTTGTACCAGATATACAATACAAAGAAGCAGGACAATATTTATCCTTAAGGAGAAATATCAATCAATAGAAATGGCCCCTGAAAATGTTAAAAAATCCTAAGAAGCCAGGAAAATTCCAGGATAAGCAGAATAGGGAAACTAATACAGATAAACAGCAGTTGGCAGCCACCTTCCCCATTTCCCCGAAAATAAGACAGTGTCTTATATTAATTTTTGCTCCCAAAGATGTGCTAGGTCTTATTTTCAGGGGATGTCTTATTTTTCCATGAAGAAGAATATGGTACACATTTGTTGTTAAATGAAAATAAAGGAAATTTATTACCTGTATATGGTACGGTAGAACGGTAGTTATCAACACAAACCAGACAAACTGTGAATCCTACAGTATCAAGAATTTACTCATTTATTCAATGACAATCATGTCATCATCTTCTGGAACATCATCATAACAATCCAATTCCTGAATTTCCTGGTGAATTTCTTGTGACTCCATTTCTTTCATAATCAATGGACCAAATCTCTCATGTTTAGCCTGGGGGGGGGCGGAGCTTATTTTCGGGGGGATGCCTTATATTTAACTCAGAAGGAAACCTGTAAGTAGGTCTTATTTTCAGAAGATGTCTTATTTTTGGGGAAACATGGTATAAATCCTACCTTGCCTAAACCAAGGACAATAGTAAATGATTTGCACTTCTTCCTCAACCAGTGGATAAATAGCTTAAATCACCTTATTCAGGGAGACAGATAGCAGAAATCCAATTAGTGCCAAATATAGACAAATTAAAAGAATAAACGTAATTTTGGTACATCAGCATGAAGTTGAGGAATATTCTGTTCATCCACATCTAAGACCTACCCTGAATGCCCAGCTTTTAAAAACCCTGTAAATGAAGGTCGCAGGGTGCTCTCCTACCAGGACGAACACCCCTTCCATTCCCTTCCCAATTTCTTTCCCCTCCAGGCACGTATCCCCTAACCACTAAGGGACCCCATGAGACATACAACCCAGGAGAGCAATGGGCAATGGAAGCTTGTCTTAGGCCTGTGGTCAGCAAACTGAGGCTCAAGAGCCACATGCCGCTCTTTGGCCCCTTGAGTGTGGCTCTTCCACAAAACCACAGACTGGGCGAGTCTATTTTGAAGAAGTGGCATTAGAAGAAATTTAAGTTTAACAAATTTGGCTCTCAAAAGAAATTTCAATCGTTGTACTGTTGACATTTGGCTCTGTTGACTAATGAGTTTGCCGACCACTGGACTAGGACAAAATAAATAAAAGGCATTCAAACTGTAACAGAAGAAATAAAGATGTCATTATTTGTAGATTTACAATGTAGAAGGATACAAAATTATATTTAGAATTTGGTTGCATTTTTAAAGGTGAACTAGAGGCATGTAATACTATTGATTTAACACTCAAAATTAGTCAATGTAATATATTCTATTAAAGGCTACAAAAATAAAACCATTTTATCTTATAAATATATGCTAAAAAATCAACAAAATCCAAAATTCATTCTGTAAGAAACTCTCCGCTGAATAAAACAAGAATTAAAAGTAACATCTTTAGCCTGATGAATCTTAAAATCTACAGCTAATATACTGATTAATAAGTGGTAGAATGCCTCCCCTCTAAGATCATGAAAAGACAAAGATGTATGCTCGCACCACTTTTGTTAAACATTCAGTTCTTTATAACTCTATCCCTCCATTTGCTATTAATGAAAAGAATCAACTTTAAGCACCAGTACTAGAAAACAATTGCATCATCTAGTCTAGACATCATTTTGCAGGAGTATAACTAATGTAAATAATTATTGTCTTTTTTGTATACAAAAAAATTGAGATAAGAATCCTAAAAAACACCAAAAATCAGACACACAAAGGTATGTCATTATGAGATTTAGCAGAGAGAGGCTTTCACGGGGACAGAAACAGGAGAAAGCAAACATGGCTGCTGTTTAATGATTGAGTGTTTCCCTTTATCAATATGAAATAAAAAGCAGGAAGTATCTTTCTGTTTCTCCATTTTCACCACATCAGAACTTGTTGTCACAGTCTGTAGTACAAACACCCCTCTTAACATGGCCCAAGCAGGACAGTTTGTTCCATCTTCTCTCCTATAGCTAACTCTTCCCATGTCAGAAATGGTACCACTACTCATCTAGTTAGTTTCTACAATTCATCTGGTTAATTGCCAAAGGCAAAAATAAATGGGTAGTAGTTACATTTTCATTTACTTATTTCCTTCACCTAGTACTTTATATCATTAAGTACTGTCTAATGTAGTGGTGAGATCCATCTTGGATTTCATCAGTTCTTACCAGATCATTACCATCCTGGTCTAAACTAATATCTCTTGCCTGGACTGTTGCAGCTGCTTTCTCTCTGGTTCCCCTCTAAGATGTAGTTGGGTTTACAATAACCCACTATAGCAGTTCTTGTGACTTTCTAAATTATAAATCAGATAATAACATGTACCTGCTTAAAACTAATCAATGCTTCCCACTTCCACCACAATAAAGTTAAAGCATCTTACCCTGGGCTGCAGAACTGTCCATCCTGTGACCTTAATCCTGCCTCTTAGATTTGATCTTTCTTTTTTCTTCATTCCCCATCCTTCACCCACAAAGGCATTGTGTCTTATAAACATACTAGAGGCCAAGTGCATGAAATTTGTGTATTAGGGGGTCCCCTCAGCCCAGCCTGCACCCTTTCCAATCTGGGATGCCTCTCACTATCTGGGACTGCTGGCTCCTAACTGCCCCCCTGCCAGCCTGGTTGCCCCTTACTGCCCCCCTCTGCGGGCCTGGTTTCCCCTTACTGCCCCCTCTGCTGGCCTGGCCACTCCTCACTGCCCTCTCTGCTGGCTTGATCGCCCCACACAGCCTGTTGGTCAGTCATTTGGTCATCCCTCACTAACTCCCCTGCAGGCCTTGTTGCCCCATGCAGCCTGCTGTTGGTTATTACTGTGAGGGCGTAGTGACCCATTTGCATGTTACCCTTTTATTAGTATAGATATGCTCTTTCACACATAATAATCTTGGCATGTCCTAGTCCTTGTGCTTGAAAAGCAATTTCCACACAACTACTTCCTGGTCTTAGTAAGGTCCTCTTCCATGAGGTCTTTCTTGAATACTTCAACTAAAGCAGAATTCTCAACCTCAACTGTCATTCTCTATCATAATAGTATTTAGAGTTTGTCTCCATCTTTTTAATAGTACAATGAAGTCAGGGTCAGTCTCTTGTCCAATAGTGTATCCTCAACTCCGCTACAAGGAGATTGGTAAAGCCTCAATAGAAATATACCCACTGAGTGATGGAATCACTGTGTGACTTACAAAGAACAAGTGCTCCGTGAGGTGTGGAGCTGTGTTCTCAGTAAACAACAGGCAGAGGGCAGAAAAGAGAATTTTAAGTTTTTAGGCTCCTTATTCTTGTGTAAAAAGCACTTAATATGCAAAGTTATTGACATATATGGGACTTGCTCTCAAATATCTACCCTCTTTCCTTTTTGACAGATTGCAAATCTGTGTTTGTGAAGTTACAATTCTCGGTGAAAAGATGAATTATACAAATGGCTATTTGACTATTGGCCATTATTGCATCCTTTATCAACTTGCAGAGAAATATATTAGAGACAAAATAAACTGTTTTGAACCTTTTATTGATGTTCTCTTGTCTCTGACTCTGTGGACAGGATTCCATGATGGATTAACCTGAATAAGGTCAGTATCGGCCCCTAGTTATTGATGTTCATGCAGAACCTTTACCTTAATACCACTGCAAGAGTAAGGGTCAGTGGAAAAGTTCTGTAGACAAATCAAATAAAATAGATTTGTGTCCTTAATCCTCCATTTTAAAACATATTTTAATGACCTCACATCCCATGTACTAAAGTGGGTCATTCATTAAATGAAGCTGTTACTTTATAACTTGAAAATTAAAAAAGCTAAAAACATTTATATGAGATGTTTTTGTGCTCAGTTTGCATAAATAATAAAGTAATGCTAGCAGGAAAGTGAGTTAATAGCCTTGCCCTGCACCCACCACACTTCGGAAACTAGCGAAATGAAGTCATAAAGGAATTAGAAAACAGCCACAATTTCAATTAAGGGTATCCAAACGTGATCTCCCATAGGTCTATAAACGTGATGGCAAAATATTAAGAGAAAAATCTAAATAATTGCATCGTGCTACCTTATAGGAGAATAGTATTTCAAAGGAATGGATGATTAGCCTAAAGCAGCATTTCTGAATGTCCAAATATCAATGAGTATGGACTAGTGTATGGGAGAGTATTCAGCCACATACAAACATAAATCCTGTAATATGCTGCAACATGGATGGACTTTGACAAACATTAAGCTAAATAAATCAATCACAGGACAAATACTGCATGACTTCACCAATATGACATATTTAAAGTAGTCAAACTCATTGAAGGAGAATGTAAAATAGTAGTTGTCTAGGAATGATGGGAGAGTTGCTGAGTGAATATAGTTTCAGTCAAGCAAGATGAGAATGAGCTCTATACTATAATATTTTTCTTAGTTAGCAATATTTTATTGTACACTTAAAAATTTGTTAAGAAGGTAGATCTCATTTTATGTATTTTTTAGCACATTAAAAAAAAAAAAAAGCACACCTCTCTACTTCACAGTAGACTGGGGAGCATTAGATGTGATTCAAAACTGAAGAGTCTCATTGCAGAAAGTGCTTTATAGTCTTTCCAACTCTTTCATAGTAAAGGTTCAGGTCATGAGGAACATGAGGTAGAATATATCTCCAGAATTTGCTGGCCTATTTGCTAAGTTTTGAAGCTAATTAAAATAGCTGCACACATTGAAAGCTTATAATAAAGAATTCCTGTAATTATTCAGTTTCCACTCTTCTCCTCACTCATGCTCTGGGCACATTGTATGTATACACAACATTCCATTTATCCATTCATCAAACACTTAACATTTATGTTGTTTACACTTTTCTTGGCTATTTTGAACAATGCTTCAATGAACATGGGAGTGCAAATTAATTTTTTGAGATCCTGATTTCAATTCTTTTGGATTTATACCTAGTAGGTGGATTACTGGGTCATATGTAGTTCTACTTAAATTATATATCAAAATTGCCATAGTGATTATTTATAAAAACTAATTTAAATTATCTGTAAGTAAAGACCTCCACTAGGTCCTCCTTTAGTTTTGTTGAAAATCAATAATTAGAAAACAAAAAAGCAGAAAAAAGATGTGATACTCAATTTCTGGAGTAATCCCATTTTTTTAACACTTTCTCCTTCAAATGTCTTAAGGGTCATTTACATTATGTCCTTTCCATCATGTAAAGCCCCCACAATAAAATTAGGATGAGGCAGAGAATTCCTCTCTTCTGTAAACAAATGCAAAGATTATTTAGGAAGGATGGACAGAAAAGGAGAACTCCATTGACTGGTAATTCCTGAATCAGGATATATGTCTGCATGGAAATTCAGAGATGTTTATATCTCTACTCCTCTTCCTTCTTCCTCTTAAAATTTTATTTTTTTTAATTGAAAGTCTTTTTATGACACTATTCTCTAAGTACTATTGGAAAGAATTATTCAAGGTCAATTACCCCAAAATTTAAATTGACATTTTTGGTAGTGGTCCTCTGTCACAAAATTTAAAAGGTTATGAAGAAGTAACTGAATTCAGTTATTTAGCAAACACTTCATAGTAAGTTATTTTTGCAGATTGAGTTCTACATGGTTAAGAACTTTGTGAAAGAAATTCAAACAAACCAAATTACATATTTGAATTGAGATATTTTATGTGTCTTTTACTGAAGTTATTTGTTAATGACAAAGGTAGAGTCCCCATATTAAATGTTTTCCAGGCTGACACCAGCATAGAAGGGTTTTGTGGTATACACTCCCATTTGTCGATTCAATGGGGCAGTTTCTAAGGATATTTTGTACATGAAATAAGACAAGCACAACTTTGGATTGCAGTATGAATAAGACTCTCTGGGAGACACAGAGAGAGAATAATTTACCTATGCCTAGAGAGGTCAAGAACTTTGTGAAAGAAATTACTTTTAACTTGAGTTTTTAAGAATGACTCAGTCATTTTTAAGAATGACAGTTAAGAATGACTCAGAGTCATTCTTAAAAATAACTACACAGGGTTATAAAAATGTTATGTGAGAGAGGGGGGAAATGTATAAAAACAGAAAACAAGGCCAGGGTGCTCAGTGTAAGTTAAAGCCCTGTGGATTGCAGAGCAGGGTTGTTGAAAAGATGGATAAAGCTCAACTCACGTAGACTCCTTTGATTCAATGAGAGGTTTGGGGCCTCCTTATCTTGCAAGTCAACAGTGTTCAACATGTGTTCCTCTGTAGCATATGTGACAGATGATATTTACATACATGACACAACGCCATGAGCAGAGCCAAAGTTAATACAATTCTTTGCATTCCATCTATGTTGGTCCTTTCCCATGTAATGTAAGAAATCACATAAAAAATAAGCAAGTGAAAGTGATATCAATTTTTATGCTCTCAAAATTGATTTAGTGGAGTAAATCACACAAACTTTCATGATACAGCTCTGAGCCTAACCACCTCACATCACTGTGCTGTTAACAGCACAGGGTTTTGGAATTTTTGCTATGTTAAAGACAGTCTGATGTTTAAATTTATATGGTGATGCATATTCTGTGAATGGAAATATTAAAATCTTTAATAAAACAGCCAAGTATTAAATACTGAGTGACATGACATGACCACCATTTGGTCCTATCTTTCAAACACCTCAGCCTAGAAGGCAAAGCAGAATTTGTTTGATCTAAAACATGGTCATTGTATGCCCTTGCAAAACTGTGTGTTTGTGCCACTACTCCACAATTTATAGCAAAGGCCCTAAGACTGTGATGACATAATTGTAATTAAAGCAGATAACTCTGCTCTTTTCACTGAGGAATTTACTAACAAAATCTATCACAAAGTCCAGAATGGAAGACATACTGACCACCAAAGGAACCTGGCAATAATTTATTCCCAGATGGCTTGTGATGGCTCTACTGATGTAGAGAACAGATTAGTTGGGGAAAGCCTGCCATGAATTTTGGGTACAAGGGACAGAATTCCAGTACCTGGGAATACTTGTAAGAAAGCAGGCAAAAGGGTGACAGTTACAACTTGAATCTGCATACAAAGTCAAATAAATGCATATAAGCATAACCACCAATGGATATAAGACACTGGGGGGTAGGAGGAAGGGCATGTGCCAGGGATTAAGGGAGACTGGGGGAAGGTCAATGGGGGGCAAAGGAGACATGTCTACTACTATTTGTAATACTTTAAACAATAAAAGAAAATAACAAAGTGTTAAATCTGATTCTCCTAATCTACTTGTGGATTAGGAGCTACCTAAGGAACCATGTCTTATTCACTATTTGTCACCACTTCATCAACTGAGAGGCTTGTCATAGAGCAGGCACGGTATAACTATGCTTGAATAAATGAAATAATAAATGAGATCCCCCTCCCCCATCTGTAGCAGTTAGAGGGATACAGGGGCAAAAAGGTAAGTCAACCAGAACACTTGACTATCTTTATGCAGCCAGGCCTTTTAACGACATTAATAGCTTTCATGAGGTCAATGAACACAGTGAGGAAAATTATTCCTTAATTTCTGTAATTTACTACCAAGAAGCAAGTCATTCAATTACCCTTCAGTATGGCCTCAGATTTCACTGTACTTCTAGAAGAATAGTTAGCAAAGTGTTTCCAAAGGAACGCAAGCAATCTGGCCAAGATTCCTCCTTGAACAACACATTCTAAATGCTGCTTACCCACAAGAATATGCTATTGAAAATGGCATCCCATATGTAATACCTTAATCAAAAAAGAAAAATTTTAAAAAGTTAAATTCATATAATTGTGTTATGTTAATGTCCTCCATTTCCAAAATTTTAGCAATTATTAGGAGGCAAATATTTAATTGGGTGTCTGTTGAAGTATTTCTAGTCTATGGAGGCTCTCATCAATATTC
The DNA here is from genome assembly GCF_014108245.1 of Pipistrellus kuhlii. Classification (NCBI taxonomy): domain Eukaryota; kingdom Metazoa; phylum Chordata; class Mammalia; order Chiroptera; family Vespertilionidae; genus Pipistrellus; species Pipistrellus kuhlii. The sequence goes on along the minus strand of NW_023425540.1, from coordinate 45,938,763 downwards.
TGAAAATATTCAGAAACCCATATATTGCGATTTTTGTTAAATTGACCCCCAGGGTGTTGGATGGCAAACCATAGCTCAAAAAGGCTGCAAGAGAAAGTGAAATACGTTTATTACTCACAGGTCTTGGAGGAATACAGGGCATACCTTGAAGGGCTGCATGGGGAGGACATGGCACTGTACAGCAAAGTGTGAGCTGCTGAGCCTGGGCTTGCACTTTTATTTGGGGTCTACAGGTGGAATACTTTTCAGGTTGTTTCAAGCTAAAGTAAGATTGATCAGTTCAAACCAAAAGCAGCTGGGAATTCAAACCAGAAAGAGCTGAGATTTCACCGAAACCGGTTTGGCTCAGTGGTAGAGCATCAGTCTGCGGACTGAAAAGTCCCAGGTTCGATTCCAGTCAGGGGCATGTACATTGGTTGCGGGCACATCTCCAGTAGGGGGTGTGCAAGAGGCAGCTGGTTGGTGTTCCTCTCTCATCTACGTTTCTAGCTCTCTATTTCTCTCCCTTCCTCTCTGTAAAAAAATCAATGTATTAAAAAAAAAAAAAAAGAGCTGGGATCTCATAAGCTTTAAAAGGGGGTGGGGTGTTAAGATCTTATTTAAAAGATGCACAAGGAATGGAAGTGGAGGCAAAAGGGTCTTTGTGTAACTCATAACTGGAACTTACACTAACTTGTGACTGAGTTGATTGTTTTTAGGGCACTCGAGGGAGGAGTTAACGTCAGTTTAAGGCCCCATGCAGACTACTTAGCCACACCAAATGGATGCCAAGCTGCTGCCTCAGTAGGACAGACGTACTTCAACCAACCCCAGTATCATGGAATAGGATGAGAAGATGACCTGTGTGGTCTACGGCTGCAGTTTACAATTTATCTAGAATTTAGTATTACAGAATAAGCTTCTCAGTATGTGTTTGTTTGCATCACAGGCCAATGACACCGTTACACTGTATTACTTACTTATTGGTAAGACACTCCTTGATATTTAGATTTAGTTTCTTTCTCTGATTACACTGATATGAGAAAATCCACAGAAATTATGACTACTGAGAAAATGATATCCTGGTTTCTACTTGCTGTTTAATATCCATAATAAACAGGAGAGAATAAAAATGTGATTACTATCATTCTCAGTAAGAATTTATTCCTCTAATAAAATGTTTAAAGACCAGGAAATTGAATAATTCTCTTTGATACATTAAAATTACCCCTACATTGAAAATTATCATGTATTCATGTATTAGTTCAATAAATTTGTATTAAATAAAGGTCTTCTAAGTGGCAGGTACTTAGTGGCATATATAGGAGAGGCAAAACAGCTTATCAGACAGAAGGTATATTTTCAACATATCTTCTGTTAAGATCTGTTGAACATCATGAAGTTAAGAAAAAGATAAAAAGATTTTGGAAGAAATACCATATAAAAAAAATATCAGACTCTATATTTTTCAAAGAGCAGTCGTATTTTACAAGGCATGTAGATAAGATAATCATGTTTAATATTTTATTTTTAATGTCTTATTCCCTGATCAACTTACAGTATCAGACACTTACACATTTCTGCCTATTCCCCACCTAGGCTTGCTCTTCCTTATGCTAGAACCTGGGTGATAGCTTTCAAGAAATTTTCCTATAATCCTGCTCAAAAGTAAGAGCTATACATACTGGAATAATTTTTTTATGATATGACATGTTTGTTGATGCATAGTTATAGAATCATCTGCTACCAGGGTACTAATCAAGTTTTCTTTTTGCATTATCCATCCATTAACACATTCAGAATCCCTCTGAACAGAAATACCTCCAAGACAGTTTATAAGGAAATATTATATTTTATACTACAAATATATAGTGCCATCAATACAGTACAAACCAATAAAAACAAATGGTTTACTACTCAAAGGAAGCTTTCAGTGAATCTTTTTGCAAAGATAAAAATTGCTAACATTTAATCCTGTACATAAATTTGTATTTTCTTATATTAGGTTTGCTTAATATGATATGTTCTCACAACTAACAAGTTTCCCAAACTTTTTGAATCTGCATTTACTGTTATTACATAACAAAGCATGAAGACATATTTAAATAGCTTTGAATTGAGAGCCAGTGATTCGTGTTTGTGTGGACTTATTTAATAGCATGCTTTTTATTCCTGCAGACCTAGTATGTAATGGTTAATTTTAAGTGTCAAATGGACGGGGCTAACAAATGCCCAGAGAAATGGTAAAACATCATTTTTGCATGTGTCTCTGAGGATCTTTCTAAAGAGGTCGCTTTTAACTGATCCAATTCCTTGAGGGCTTAGTTAGAAGAAAACGTTGGAGAAAGCGTGAATCTCCCCACCCACCCACCAAATGGGACATCCATCTTCTCCCTTTGACCTGATGCTCCTTTGGCCTTATTCTGACAAGGACTTACACTATCTGTCCCTCCACTTCTTGGGCCTCCAGACTCAGAATGAATCATACCACTGGATTTCCTAGTTCTCAGTATGCAGAGAGCAGATGGTGGGATTTCTTAGCCTCCATAACCACGTAAACCAATTCCTAAATAAATAAAAAAAATCTCTCTTTCAGCATGAGGGGTGTGTGTGTGTGCGCATATATATATATATATATATATATATATATATATATATATGTATATTTCTAGAGGACCTAATACATAGTCCAAGGGAATTATACTAGATGCATGCTCAAGTTCCTTCCAATTCAAAAATTTGATAATATGCCATGCTATAACAGCTAGTTCCTTATGGTAGAAGCTTTTTATCAGTACCTACTGATAATAAATATAATTTACTAAAATGAATTAGGTAAGTGACCTTTTGATGTGTTGTAAGCTAGGCTCTGTCACATGCACAATTCTAAGTAGAGTTTTTCTGAGTGTCAAAGATTCAGAAGACTTCAAAGATGTGAGGGCTGTGCAGTGCTACCTGCACTGTAATTTAGTGAGCAATTTTCCAGTATTGTTTTTTGTGAATTTCACAATGAACCGAAGTTTATTGTCCCTTATATCATTAAAAGGTGTTGCAGTACCAAAGTTTAGCTTGAAGGGTAAACATATTCTCTTTTAAACAGAAGGCAATATCATGTTCGAATTATTGGAACACTTACCCATGTTTGGTGTCCCTATTAATTTTTTTTAAAACATTCTCACATTGAATAGTTCTTACAGCAATAACCCAGTGGAATATAACAGTCCAAACATGAAATGTGAAAGTCCATAGGTATGGTGGGCATACTATGGCACTCACCCTGATGTAGATCCATGGCCTCTGATAATTATAAAGACATTTACATGAGAAAGTGTCTCAAGGATTCTTAACAGGCCAATTATGTGATGAAATATTGTAAAAACTAATTCTGCACGACTCAGGACAATTACTGGATTCCTATCAATGAAGGTAAAACAGACTTGTGTTGGAGGACACAGTGCTATAATTATTTGCAGTGAAATCACACAGTTAGTTGTTCTTTCCCTGCTCCAAAGATCATCATGATGATTAGCCATTTATCTAAACATAGGTATCAGCTTCCTCCAAGTAATATAGGCATTTAAGAGTTTTTGTCAGTATTTACATTCCTGCCTTCACCACAATATATCAAAGTGCTTGCTGCTCCCAGAATCGCCACCATGCTCTCCCTGCATACAATCTTCTGCAGTTTTTATATCCCTCACTAATACCTACTTATCTAAGTTCTTTACCTATACCTGCAAATAAGATTGTATTCTATTCTTATTCCCCTTTCTTCTCATTAGTAGAAGGAAAATCACTGCATTTGTAGTATCTTACTGCACTTACTGAATGCCTGTTTTCCTCTTTGTTATGGCAGGATCCCACCCCACCCCCACCCCCACCCCCACCCCAACCCCCCCAAAAAAAGGATTTGTGCTGTCTTTCCTAGTATCCCAAGCCCAGCTTAAAGCTGGCACATGGTAGAAACTCATCAAATAATTCTGAACCTCTTTGTGACTGCAAAAGGGCCACATACTAAACTTGACAAGCTCAGGGGAGGCCTACATGGTGGTCTTTAAAAAGAGACCAAAATAACCACACAAGATGGTCTGAAGTTACAACTTCCTAACTGAAAGCAAATCATGGTGGGTAGCCATTTCCTAGGTGGGTATCTTCCTTGACAAAGGTCAATCTTTACCTTAACTGAGCCTGTTTATTGTCCTTCTGCATCTAAGACAACATGCCTTTGGAATAACAGAGTCATCTCCTTTTTCCAGACCCCTCAGGATACAACCTCTCACCAGAGCACAAGACCAGGAAGCCCCTCATTGTTATCTTGTTGCCCAAATACCATTTCTATGGGTTGTAAATGTTAACTATCTTATACGCACCAATGCAAAAGAAGCATGTGTCTGTGTTATTTTTTATCTCAGACATTTCCCACTTTACTTTCTCCGTAATCTATCAACAATGAATTTCACATAACTCTCTGATGTCTTCTCCAATGATTAAAATGAATAAATTAAGGGGAAAATTGAGATTCTCTGGAGCATTTTCTCAATCCATTGAGATTTTGCTTGCCAGAAATTGTCATTAATTTTGATCAAATAAACTCAAAAATTCTTACAGGTTTGGATGTTTCTGATGTCAACATCTTTATACTATAAATTAAAGGCCCAGTGCATGAAATCATGCATGGGAGGGTGGCCCTCAGTCCAACCTGCACCCTCACTAAGCTGAGACCCCTCAGGGGATGTCCGACTGACTGCCAGGCCTAAACAGGCAGTCGGACATCCCTCTCATAATCCTGGACTCCTGGAGCCCAACTGCTCACCTGCCTGTCTGATTGCCCATAACTGCTTCTGCCTGCCAGCATGATCACCCACTAACCACTCCTTTGCCAGCCTGATTGGTGCCTAACTGCTCCCCTGCTGGCCTGATCGCCCCCAACTACCCTCCCCTGACAGCCCGGTCACCCCGAAATGCCCTCCCCTGCATATTCCCTCTTTATTAGATAGGGTTTTTTCTTTAACATATTGGACAGCCTTAACTGGTTTGGCTCAGTGGATGGAGCAACAGCCTGCAGACTCAAAGGTCCCAGGTTCGATTCCAATTAAGGCCATATACCTTGGTTAGGGGCACATACACAATGGGGACTGTGCAGAAGGCAGCTGATTGATATTTCTCTTTCATAGATATTTCTAGCTCTCTATTTCTTTCCCTTCCTCTCTGTAAAACATTATATATATATACACACACACACACATACACACACACACACACATACATTTAAGTTTCCTCCATATCTGCCTGGCTAGTGTGACTCAGTGGCTGAGAACCCAAGCTGGGGGCATGGACCCAAACCACTGCATTTGTAAGTGGCTGCAGGCGAGAGGGAAACATCTTCACATCACTATGGTAATGTAGAGGCGTCCCACAATGCCAACAGCTTGTTGCCTGCACTCACAGGCTCCAAGTGGCCAGGGGGCATTCTGGGACCCTTGCTACTCAGGGCCTAAACACGGCCTACAGGCTAGGAGCAGCCTGGCTCTGGAGGATGTTTCCCAGACTTAGACCACTCAGTGCCTATGTATGCAAATTAACCACCATTTTTGTTGGATTAATTTGCATACTTGCTCTGATTGGCTGTGGGCATAGCAAAAGTACAATCAATTTGCATTTTCCTCTTTTATTAGTGTAGATAGGAAAACAAGCACTGAGAAAAGTTAAGGACTTTGTTTGAAGCTGTTCAGCTAATTTGCTGGCAGAACTGTGAGACCCCATTCTTGTAAGTTTATCAGTTTTCCCACTCAACTATGCCACATAGGCAATGCAGTTGGTCTATGTACATTCCAGTTATTTCACTTACTCCTTTGTGTTTTATCTCCTCAAAAATAATATCCTGGACAGACTTGCTCCTTCAACTCCTGAAATCCAAAACTTACAACCATCTGTGACTATCCCACCTTGCCTCTACTTTCTGGTTTGCTCATTCTGCACTCTGAAATCTTGCCTATGTCCTCGTCCTCAGAGCTCAAGACTCTCCCTATTCTAACTGCCTTAGTATCTGCCCCTAGACCATTAGCCATATAATCCCAAAGCAGCCAGAAAGCAAAATTTCCCTTGCCACATATTTTATCTTTATTGATACACAGTGTGATTATATCTCTGAAGATGTAATGCTCCAGAAATATTAGGTATGTTCATATAAGGTCCATGAGCCATTTCAGATGGTAAAAAAAAAAAAAATGTGCCACTTATGGAATCTGAACCAGTCCATTAACTTTGCCTTGCATAAAACTATCAGGTTAGGATTTTTAATTGAACAGGCTTGTATTTTCTTAGTGGATATTTCTTTCTTTGTATATTAAAACCTCAAGTCTTATTGCTTTTGAGTAAACAAACACACAAATACATATTCAAACACTCAACTTAATTAAAACCAGAAAGCCCATTCACTTAATTAGTCAGTGTGAATGAAGCACCTTTGGAAAAGATACTACCAACTTTTGTACTTAAGAAAAGCTATTTAGTACTAGTGAATCTGACTCTCTTTGGCTCTCTGTAAATTGTGTTCAGAAATGTGCCAAAATGTATATGCACATGCATTTCAGATGAGACAACAGGATTTTTAAACAAGTTCATACCAGAAGTAATCAGACATCTTTGTTTTTTACAGAAATACTAGAGGCCCAGTGCATGAATTTGTGCACAAGTGGGGTCTGCCCATTCGGATAAGGGCCAATCTGGCTGGGCCAGCTGGGGGGAGGGGCTGAGGGACGTTGGATGGCCAGCCCCAAACTCAATCGGGGTTTTGGGACCTAGAAAAGACCCACTGAGCTGGAGCTGAGCATGGGCCCCAGGCTTCCCAGGGTGGACGGCCTCAGCAAGGAAAGAGAAACTACCAGAAGGCTCTACAAACAGGCCCTGAGCTCCCTTTGACCAGGCAGACTCAGAGCTGGTGTCTCTGTGTGTACATTAGACAAAGCCCAGCACATGGAGCATTCTTCATCTCTGTTACAATATTTTTTACCTGTAGCTTTCTATTTGCTTCTGTCTTAGGATTCCCATCCCATCCTTTTGCTTCCATTGCCTATTTGTTTTTACATGCTGTCTACTTTGTCCATGAATCTTTCACATATTAATCACAGTTGTTTTAAATTCTTGCTTTGCTAATTTCAACATATCAGCCACTTCTGGTTCCGAGGCTTGCTTTTCCTTTTCAAAATTTTTTTTGCCTTTTGGTATGCTTTGTAATATTTTCTTGGCAGGCAGAAATGATTTAACAGGTAAAAGAAGGATCTATAGTAATATAGTGGTGAGTTGTAGGGGCAGAGTCAGTGTTCTACAGTTTTTGGTCTCTCAACTGTGAACTTCATAAGAGTTTCTCAGGATTCACCTCTCCCCCTTTGAAAGACTAAAACTCATCGGAGTTAGGTATTTCTCTTCCCTCGTGTCATTTATGTCAATATAGGAAACATTCAAACCTGTAAAGAATTTTTGTGAGTTTATCTGAGCCTAACTGTCAGCAATTGCCAAGAAGCAAAATCTCAAAGGATTGAAATAATGCTCCAAAGAATGGCAGCCTGATACCTTATTTTATACTAGAAGCCCGGTGCATGAAATTCATGCATAGATAGGGTCCCTAGGCCTGGCTTGTGATCATAGTGACCAACTGAACACCAAGTCTCTCAGTCAAACTCCTGAGGGTGCACTTTGCATATTAACCTTTCATATATATAAAGGGTAACATGCTGATTAGACCAGATGTCCTCCAGAGATCATTCCAGAAGTCATTCTTGATGGAGCCGGGGTCAGAGGAAAGCCAGCTCAGGTCCCAGGTGCTGGCAGCTGGGGAAAGGAAGGCCTATGTTTGCAATGAATTTCCATGCATTGGGCCTCTAGTATATAGATATTACAATAAAAAGAGATAATACGAGTAGGTTACATGAAATTAATTCATTGGTGATAGATTAGGGAGGTCAGAGAAAGCAAAGGGTAGGGAATTACCTTTGGGATTGGATGAAAAGTAAAATGATAGTCAATTACAACTTTTACATAGTGGGTGCAGGATAATTAATAGTCAACAATTAACATGATATAACAATGAGAGAATTTATGGTCTCTGCCTAGTGCACTGTTGGTGCCCTGTGTGGTTTGGGAAAAGAGATGTTACCTTGACATTCCAAAGGAATGATATGGTAGATGCAAAAGACAATTGACAAGCTTGGTTAAGGTTGACCTTTCTCAGGAAGATACCAGCCTAGGACATGACTACCCATCATAAACTGCTTTTAGTTAAAAAAGTTTTAATTTCAGATCACCCTTTGTGGTTACTATAGGTCTCTGAGTTTGCAAGGCTGCCATGCTGGTCTTCCCTGAGTATGTGGCCCCTTTTCATCCACATTTAGTTATGGAATATGTCCAGTGGGTTAGGCTCTAGTTAACTGGTTTCTCCTGAGAGTAGGCATTGTTAAGAAGAACAGAGTGCTCTGGCATTATTCAAAATGGTTCCTTTTTCTCTCCTCCTGCCAGAAGCAACAGGGGATTTTTTTCTCTGATTTTGACTTTGGAAACCTGATTTAGCTCCTGATAGTATATCTCACAAAATGGGGGTGCCATTTGTATGCATCCCCCTGAGGTTTTTAACTCTTAAACTTGTCTAAACTTCATCTCCAGCAAACTGTTAATTACAGTTTAGTTTCGGCTACCAGAACAGATTTCTATTTGTGAGTCCAACTACAGCAGGTCAAGACTCCCTGTATTTGCTTCTCTGTCTCTCCAATCTTGAGGGCAATGGTTTGCCCTGTGTCCTCTTGTCTTTTATGAATGCAAGAAGCAGTGTTGATTTTCAGTTTATTTAGATTTTTACTTGTTAGGATGGAAGAAAGACTCTCAACCTCATTAAGTGTGGAATCAGAAACCAGAAGTCACTAATATATTTTAATTATACCCTGTCAGCATATCAAAAAAATCATTTCCTCTCCTCGTTTACACGAACATTTCTATACCTTTAAGCATCAACATGAGTCACTTGCATTATTGTTATAGCTTATTTAAAGTTTCCTCTGTCTCCATAGTACCACATTCCAATCTATATTGCTGTGTTTTTCCTCAATCAATGATTTCATCATGTTACTCCCATATTTATAAATCTCTGTAGGATATAGTAATATCTGTTTGTATAGCAATAAAGCTTAGCACACAGGAATGTGCTTAATAGTTATTTATGATATTTGTACTTTGGTAGAGATTGTTTATATTCTTTATAGAGTTAGAAGTTATCTTCAGTATATTAAACTCTATGCTACTGTCTTACTGATGCAGCTGATAGATTCAATTTTTGAATAAAAAAATTAGGTAAAGAAAATTAAAAAAATGAATCTAATTGTTTAGATGTGACAATTTACACACACACACACAGAGATGGGGCAAAAGTAGGTTTACATTCTTCTATGGAAACTAATGCAATATTAATAAATAATACAAGAATAATATTCATATATGGTTATATATAACTAAAAAAGCTATATAAAATTCTCTTGATATAAAAATCTATCTATCTATCTATCTATCTATCTATCTATCTATCTATCTATCTATCGCTTTGAAAAACAATACAGAAAACTGATTAAGGAGGATTTTGGAAAGAACAGAAACTATAATTATAATAGAAGCATGTAAGAGAATTCACTTTGAAAGAAAAGTTACCCTTGGGCAGTGGGAAATAATAGTGTGTGTGTTGGAGTGGGGTTTATGGAAAGATAAAGTAAATGAAGAAAAAGGAATGAAGAAAAATAAAGTGGTGAACTGAGAATTAGGGCTCATTTTAGTTAAAGATTAGGTTTAATAACTAATATAATTCTGAAATTTAGTAAAGTGATGAGAAAAATATAACATCTGAAGTGTTCTTCCCATATTTAAAAAAAACAGAAAATGAAAAAATATCCTATAATTTCCTAAAATTAAGTAATAAACAAAATGTATTGCGTCGCCATGGTAAACTAAAGTCAACTTAATTGTGTTCACCACGAAATATAGTTCAGCGCTTTCTCCTCTCTCTTTCTCTCTGTGTATATGTATAAATGTATATATATGCTTTGAGCACAAAATCAGAAAATGAGATTATATACAACTATTCTTGGGCAGAAACATGTCTGCTTCTTAATGTAATATTGGATTGTTTCATACTGGCAATTTTTGCTTTAGAATATGTTTCATAATAATATGTTTATTAATTACTCTTTTAAGTTGAACCATCAAAATTTTGCATATTTATTTTCTACAAATTATACAAGAAATGTAAATGGTTTTTAATGAAGTGTGATGAATATTTAGAAATGGAATGAGAGAAATGTGTACATAAATCTACTTGGGAAACTACTGTGTAAGATAAATATACATGTGGAATATTCTGAATTTTTAGTTGAAACAGAGGAATACTATGGAGATTATTCTGATATTAAAAACAGACTCTGAGTCATTCTTTTTACTTATTTATTTGTGTTTGTTTTTTATTCTGAGTCATCCTTAAAAGAAAATATCTTCTAAGCAAAAAGTCTCAGTCAAACACTAATCGTCTCTCTTCTCCCTCATCTCCCTTATCATTCTTCTTACACTCCTGTGTGTGCTTTTTTTTTCTGTGCATATGCATGTTTAAGTTAAATCATTGACAAGGAAACTATCAGCCTTATGTTTCCACTAATGTTAGAAACAGCACATGGAATTTGTAATGTTAAACATAACAGCTGATCATATTGCAGAGGAGTAGAAAAGGAGAAAAAATGATGCCATTACCCATGCAAATGTGTGCCACATCTGTACAAAATTGTAATTTGCATGAATATGGCTAAGGCAAGCAGGATTACTGTCATTATAGCAATGCTGTTTGCACTGCTATATAGTACTTAAGGTTGTATGGGTGTTTCCATTTATGATGCCCCCCTCTTTTTAAGGGTATATAATTTGGTTGTAATAATCTGCTTTTGGATGAAACATTACTACAAGTTCACAGAGGGGAGCAATTTTTAATTACAAAATTGTATTCAAATTGGTTTAGTTATCTTTCTAGCAGGAGTAAAACATTTAAGCATACTAAAAAAAATTGTTTTCATTTCAAATATGAGTCATTTAAATTGAATTTGCAAAATGTGTTGGGTGTTTTCATGTTTAAGGTAGAAAACTAGTTTTATTGTAGCACTTTATGTTTTTTGAATTTGTGTAATCTTCCACTTGGATATATGTATATGTCATTTGTGCATTCTAGTTCTTGAAACACTTCCAAAATAAGTTATTTCAAGTAAATATTTTGTTAATAGTTTTATCATACCAAATCCTAATAAGTTACATACTTTGTATTAATATACATAGGGTCTCTTTAGCCTTTAACAAGACACAAGGTAGAACACAAATTAAAAAAAATTATAATAACTTTTGCCTGCTTATAAATATAACAAATTATTGTACTTTAGCAGTTTAATGTGGCCAAGCAGCTTAAGCGATACAATAGGATTAAAAAAAATAAAAGATGCAAGTATTACTCACAAGTAGGCAATTGAATAACTAGTCTATTGACTTTATGCAGGCTTTGGTTGGCAAGTGATGTTGGTTATAACACATTGGTTATAATAACTTTCACCAACTTTATATTCAGAAAACTACAGGTATTTATATATACCCATATTCTCTGTCACATAACAATGGATAGAAGTAGGACCTAAACTAATACTCACAATACTCACACAATTAATAGAGTCATTGGTTGTTGAACTATTGAATAGTTCAGATTATTTCCATAATATTCTTGGAAAAAGATAGTCATTTGTTAGTTTTTATAAGCCCCCCCAGCTGTCAAGAATTGTCACTGTGTAGATATACAATGTATAAGTACTAAAAATCCATCTGTATTTGTAGATATATTCATCAAGATCCTTTAAGAAAATAGATGAGACCATTAATAGGAAAATTTGAAGAGAGTTTAATAGGGGAGTATTTATGGCATGAGTGGAATGCAGAGAAACCACAAGAAATAGTGCAGCCTCTTGAGATTAGTATCAGAGCAGATTTAAAATATATATTTTCTTGATTTTAATTTTTTTTTTAGAGAGAGGAAGGGAGAGGGATAGAGAGATAGAAACATCTATGAGAAAGAAACTTCAGCCTTCTGCCTCCTGCACACCCTCTACCGCAAGCGGGGCATGTATCCTGACAGGGGATCGAACTGGTGACCTCCCAGTTCATGGGTCAACACTCAACTACTGAGCCACACCAGCCAGACATGACAGAACAGATTTACTAACACACCTAGGTCTCAATGGCAAGAGGAAGGGATAGCTAATGGAACCTGGAGAGACAACAGAGAAGAGGGGAAATGTAGGTTGACATATTCCTATGGAGCTACCATCCCAAAGTAATCCCTCACAGAAAGAGCACACGAATGAAACACCTGGCTCTTACTTTCCTCATGGTCATGATCTTTTGTAATGTTCATCTTTGGTCATTGCAGCGGTAATCCAGAACAAGTTACAATAGAAGTACTACACTTAAATAGCTCCAAATGTTAGCAAGTCATGTTGCTTTTGTTAATATACATATTCATGCAGCGTTAATATACATATTCAGACATTGAGTAACTCATCAATTCATTTATTCACAAAACACTTACGTAGAGTGTATTAGAATAGGCAGTTTTGTAAGAGAAGTTGGCTATAACACAGTTTGTGCTGTAGAAGGGAGTAAACTGTGAAGGGGAGATAGCACCTACACACAGAGCTCTGTGATTCTGGTGCCCATGCTGTTTCAGTGGTACAAATTAAGTGCTATCAAGAGATGAGCAGTGAGGGCCTCATTCACAACAGACGTGGAGAAAGACTTACAGAGGACATGCTAAATGTGTCCATATTTCCTTAGTCAAAGGGTGGATTTTTTCTGCCCAAGGAAAAGTCTTTGTGGTATAAGAGTCTAAGGACATGGCAGTTCAAGGAATGTTTCATGTGGCAGCAGTGTTACTTAAAAAAATAAAAATAAAAAATAAAGAATAGGCTTATATCTCTTAGGAGGGGAACCAGAATGTTGGTATATATGGAAATTGTGTTTTGTCTAATATAAAAAGTTTATGTTTTAGAATAAGAAAGTGGAGGCAATCATAGAGCCCATTGGAAAGATCAGAATGAGCTTGGACTCTTCTGGAGAGATTGCAGATGTTGAACAACCCCTTAGGAAACAGTAGCAGTACACCAAGCCTGAAATGGAATGGACACAAGGAAATAATAAAATAAAAAAAAAAAAGGAAACACCAAAATAAAGACTTCACAGTGTATTTCAGTGCTGTGTTTAAAAGTGAAATAGCTGTTTTAGATCAACTCCAAAGGAAAAAAAAAAGAAGAAATATTTAGATGGTCAATCGTATCACCATCTAACATCATGTCCTTCTGAATATGAAAGTTCCTTCCCAACATGCTTTTACAAAGCCAAGGGAGGCTGATCGCTTTCTGCTTTGCCTTCCTGCTGTTTCAACAAGTATCATTATCTCTAATCCCAGCCTTGCTCACCCTGCTGAGCGTCCAATGGCTATTAAAGATAGCTTTTTGCAGTATTAACTGAAGCCCTCAGTCCAGTGGCGGCATGTGGATATTTTGACAAATTTAAACCATGCATTTTTTGAACAGCTTATTGCAATTTATCTGAAATATTTGGATCTAAAAACAAACATATTTACCTTACTTGCCATGGAACACAGTGCTAGCAAGTTATATGCTGTTCTTATTTGGGGATTGAGACTAATTAGCAAAATGTATTTATTTTATATATATGTAAATTGGTTTTGCAAAATAAAATATACTAATGTCATAATCATGACAACACAGGAATCAATAGCATTGATGATATCTAAAATAACTAGTCATGTAAAAAACTAGGATGTTACTAGAAATCACAGACTCTCCTATAACCCCTTCTTAAAAGTTCATATAAACATGGGCTTCTTAGTGCAACTATTGAGGCTGAAATCCTTTCCCCTCTAGTCTTTATCCCATCAGATAAGGGAGCTGAGCTAAAATCCATGAGCAAGGCCTGCAGTTGAAAGGGCTGAAAAATGGCCCTCGTTGCAAGCCACTCTGTCCTCTTTGGCTTTCTGCGGCCAACTCTGTTCAACTTAACAGTTGGTCTTGTTGATCTTTAAGTTCTCTTCCAGATCCCACAATTCACCTACAAATGTGCATATGTTGGTACTATGAAGGACATACTAAAATAAAATTTCAAAATGCAAATGTTATATGTCTATGAGGTGAATTTAGAAGATGATTATGCTTCATAATGGCAATATGTGAAGATCAAGGTTTTGTCTACACCAAGCAATGAAGCAGATTACACACACACACACATACACACACACACACACACACACACACACAAATCCCCCTCCCCCCCACACACACACCAGTTAGTAAGAAGCATATTTTCAAACATCTGGATCTTTTACATTATGGAGACCAAAACATCCAGATGTTTTCAGTTTTAGTGCTAAGCATATTTTAATACACCCCTTGAGAATCTCAATATTACTAACTCCCTAAAAGAGGAATATATGTAAGGTGTGTGTGTGTGTGTGTGTGTGTGTGTGAGACAGAGGGGGGAGGGAAAGAGAGAGAGAGGAGAGAGGAGGGAGGGAAGGAGGAAGGGAGGGAGAGAGAGGAATAGGAAGAGGAAAAGGGAGAGGAAGAGGGAGAGGGAGAGGAAGAGGGAGAGGAAGAGGAAGAGGGAGAGGGAGAGGGAGAGGGAGAGGGAGAGGGAGAGGGAGAGGGAGAGGGAGAGGGAGAGGGAGAGGGAGAGGGAGAGGGAGAGGGAGAGGGAGAGGGAGAGGGAGAGGGAGAGGGAGAGGGAGAGGGAAAGAATGGAAAATTCCACCCACCTACTCCACAGAGAATAACAGTGTATCCTAAAACCACTTGCAGAAAAAAAAAATGAAATAAATTTTCCATTTCTCTACCTTAATGTCATCTTGACTTTAGTCTCAGACTTAAAGGAAGGCTTTATTATCATGACTTCATCCCTACACTGTCAAAGGATATTCATTTTAAATCTAATTCTGTCTATAATTGAGAGAGAGAGAGAGAGAGAGAGAGAGTGTGTTTTCACAGTGTCTTGTGACTTACCCCGTATTTCATTCTACTTGAATTCGTGTTCTCAAATATAAATTAACTTGCAGTATTTTTTCATCTCTCACTGAGAGCCCTCTCAGTGAGCTGCAGAACTTCTTGGGTCACCAAAGAAGCCTGCTTTCCTGACTTGTCAGTTCAAGTTACTGTAGAAAGGACAACTCTTAAAAATGCATCACTTCATGTGGTCCGATGTGTCAAAAATGGTTTAAAATAATACAGTCCTAAGAACCATAGGGGGTGGGAGGCAACAGCAAAAGAATCACTGGTATTTTCTCCTCTTTCCCATATTTACAGCCAGAGCTAGAAAGGCGCATCAGGCACACATGTGAGATGCAGTCATTTTCTCTAAATCAGTTCTGTCAAAATGACTGCATTTACTACTGTTACCCTTACTAATCATCTCAAAACCTACTGCTGGGGTGCTTATCTCTAAATGCCCATGTGCTTTGACCTGGGGCCATTCTTGTTCTGATTGTAAAGTGAGGAAGGATGCTGCTGAGTGTAACTTATTAGAGACCATGGTCAACGCTTTGGGAACAATCAGGACAGAAAGTGCATTTTTGAGGGAATCCTTTGCAACTCTTAAAACAATTCACTTTTGATCTTAAATGAAAAGCATGAAATAATACTGAATAACTAACAGGGTTGCTTAATTATGCTGACACTTTTTCAAAGTGGTGTCAGTGCGCATTTTACTGGAATGCTCTGTGTTACGTGAGGGTTTAAATAGTTAGGAGGTAGGAAATATTTTTACCCTCTAGTATCTGGTCGAATTACTGTGCTTATGATGCACCTATTCATGAGGAAAATATCCTCCATTTGTATGCTTCAGAGTCTACTAGTCTGAGCATTCTTTCTCTTTAAAGATGTTCATTTTGTGTTGTAGTTTAAAAGTCACATTCCATGTCCTACCCTCTATTCACAGAAGGTACCGAATTCAGCAAAAATATGTGCATTCGTTATTGTAGACAAAGCTTTCTGTACTCACACAAATTAAATAAATTGGTGTAAAGTAATGTAATCTATGCCCTCAGAAGCTCCTTGGTGTGTCAATGTGGGTTTTGTTCACAAGTGGTTGCAGCGCGTCTCTGCAGGTGCAAATTTGAAAGCACTTTCAGAATAACAAGCCATCTCATTCCTAAAGATGATTAGTACGTTATCCTGAAAATTTCATAGTGCAAATTATATTTTATTTCTGGATACTCATAGAGGCCTAAATTGAAGTAGACTGTCATCATTTTCTTAGCCTAAAAGCACTCAAGAAACTAAATAGGTATTTTTCTTTGTCAATTCGGGCCTATCATATCTGTGGAGAATAGGTAAACAGTTGGCAAGGAACTCCCTCTTGTGGTCAAACATTCTTAATTAGAAAAAGAAATCTGTACGCAGCTGATGGTCTGGATTATTAAAACGTGGGTCACTTGTAACCATTAAGATGAACAATACTGATATAAGGGGTTTTACAGGAGCAATTCATTGCAAATTAGAGCTTAATTCTGTAACATATGCTCTTAATTTTTCCTAAAAAAAACCCGAGCTTTGCACTGCTATTCAGGATAAATCCACTTTGAATTTTAATTTCTAAGGCTTCTTATAACTTTTATAACATCATGCAACATTTTAAAATCATATGTGCACAGTTACACACAAACATATGCATGCGTGACATATATATACCAGGCATAGAGAAGATAATATTTATGAACTGAGTATTGTAAGAAGTTCACATCCTCTTTGTTCAAATGTTCTTACAGTTTATGTTCCTAGAACCGTAGATACTGCAAAGGTTTTTTCAAGCAGCAGGAGAAACAGTTCCATATGCTGTTAACCAATGCTCACCAGAGTACACGTGGCGACAGCATCTATTGTCAGAGGGAATAAATGCCTGTCATCCAATCAGAGATGTCCCAAACGCTTATTATGAATGAGGCAAATTACTAGGTACATAATGAAGCTCACAAATTATAATATTTTTCCTGATCGTTTGACTTGAGCAGCTCCTCCAGCCACTTCACAAGATTGGTAATAGACACTATCTGTCCTCATACTGAGTGTGCAATTCGTTTCCATGATATCAAATTAAAACCTGATGCCAGAAGCCTGGGACAGATCTTATCTCCTGACAGCACATCAAAGGTCAGGAAGAAGGCCTGCACAGAGCAGGTCGCTGCTGCCAGTTCAAATGCGAATGACACACTCTGAACCAGGTTCTTTTGGGAATGACTTTCAATACGAGCAGAAGAAGGCTCCAAAGTTGAATTGAGTCATTATTTAAGGAGAAGAGAGAAAGAGAGAGAGGCTGATCATAAAAGTTCCACAGTCTGTGCAAGGAATTTGTACGTGCAGAGAGTGCTATTTCTGTACATTGCTGGTTCCAACATTCCTGCCTGATGAAAGTTAAACACTTAATGATGATCAGCCAATGATGCTCTTATACCTTCTTTACACAAACTAAGGAAAAATATGCATGAGAGGATGGGATTTTTTGCTCACATTTCCTAGCTGCTCTTATTAAGTCCTGTTGACTATGGTGTATTTTATATTTAAATTGTTTTCCCATTTTGTTATAGATACAAACTAAGCATGTTCACTAAAGAAAAATCAGCCAGGACCGGTTTGGCTCAGTGGATAGAGTGTCGGCCTGTGGACTGAAAGGTCCCAGGTTCGATTCCGGGCGGGGGCATGTACCTTGGTTGCAGGCACATCCCCGGTAGGGGGTGTGCAAGAGGCAGCTGATCGATGATTCTCTCTCATCAATGTTTCTAATTCTCTATCCTTCTCTCTTCCTCTCTGTAAAAAATCAATAAAATATATTTAAAAAAAAAAAGAAAAATCAGAAGTGTACAAATTTTTAAAAACATTCTCAAAACATGGTTAACCATGTGGTAGTATTAATAACATTATTTCACAGAAATAATTTCTGAGTTCATAGGTGGGTTTATTTGTTTTTTAGTCTTCTCAATTTTAACATCAGCATAATTTCTAAAAAATTTCTATTAATGACTATAGTATATTTACCAAACCTCTATAGCTGGAGCCTTTCAGATAGCTCCCTACTTTTTAAATATTAAGGAAAAAAAGATAGCATCGATCAGATGCTATGCCTTTTCTTTTTAAAAACAATACAGTTCCGCCCAATTAATACAATTTTATGTTTTAAAATTACTGAACTACTTACTTCTCATGATGTCATTGCATGTTGAGGTGAAGAAGAATTAGGAAAAAAACACGAGTGAAAATAAATCAGTGAGCCATAATATTTTTAGAGAAACTGTCTTTACTTTCAGAAAAACCAACCTGTTCATTCTAAGAAGACATTTTGTTCTTTGTAGAACATGCTACTTCATTTTAAGGCTTTTCTCTGTGAAGAAGTTGTTCCCTCTGGTGCCTGAAACTACTACATAAGCCTATTGTGATTTTTTTGGTGGGAACCATGACTCTCTCGGGTGTATTACTCTGGCTTAAAGTGGCCCCTCAATTGTAAGTGATCAAATTGCTACATGGGCCATTTAGACAGAGGTGTTTCTTTTTGAAGTAAGAGTGAAATCAAGTGTTTTTTGTGCCACACCAGGGGCCCAACATGCTCCGATAGATAAGCCACTGGCCTAAGGATGTGGGATACTTTATACTTTCATTTTGCTCACATGCCTTCTTATCTATTTAGAGCCATATAATTAAATCTTGTTAATTTGAATTCAGAGACATTAAAACTACCCCCCAAATTTAAAAAAAAAATAGATATTTAATTTTAACTGAAATTGAGCAAGTACTTACACAACTTCTTAATTGATAAAAAAAAAAAAAACATGACAAAAGTGGAAATATTTTTTTAAGGAGAGAGAGTATTTTAAGAACAGGAAAATAAATAAAGCTGCTTTAGTATCAGTGGCTTTAATCTGGATTTAAAGTGTCTATGAATGGTGGAATGGTGACGGTGGGAATGGAGGGCTCCATGACCTTGTCAAGATTTTTAAACTATCTAATGAAAATCAGGGATAAGGGTAAACAATAAAGTAAATTGTTAATTTCCTTGATTTTAACTGAAATTTAATCAACCATCTGTCATGATACTACTATTCATAATGTTTAAAAGATTCAATTGGTGGTTATATGATATTTAATTGTTAAATAAGGAAATATTAATTAATGCAGGTTGATAAGCAGATATATTTTTAAATACAGGATCCATGAAGGGAAAATACTAAAAGGGATGGTTAATAATAAAATTATTCGAGCTTCAAAGAATCACAAGTGAATATTTTGTTGAGAATTTTTCTATTTATGGTCACCTGGGATATTGCTTATAATTTTTTTTCTTTACCTCTTCTTATCTGGCTTTGGTTTAAATGTAATGTTGACTTCATGACATTGAGTTGAAATTGTTCCCTCTTCAAGTTTTTCAATGAGTTGAAAAGGATTGATATTAATTCTTCTTTAAATGTTTGTAGACTTTACCAGTGAAGCCATCTGGCCGTGGCAGGTTTGTGATTACTAATTCAATATTCTTCCTAGTAATTGGTCTGTTCAGATTTTCTGTTTCTTCATGATTCAGTCTCAGTAGGTTATGTGTTTCAAGGAATGTATCCATTTCTCAGAGTTATTTAATTTGTTGGTATATAATTGTGCCCAGTGTTCTCTTATGATTCTTTGTGGTATTATGGTATTAGGCATAATGTCTCTCTTTCATTTCTGATTTATGTATTTGAGTCTTATCTTATTATCTTAGTTATTCTAGCTAAAGTTGGTCAAAATTATGTTTTCAAATAAAGCCCTGAGTAGAAGGAATGAAATCATAAAGATGAGACCAGAAGTAAACCAAATAGAGTTCAATAAAACAATACAGAAGATCAATTAAACCAAGAACTAGTTCTTTGAAAAGATAAACAGGACAGATAAACCTATAACCAATATCACCAAGAAAAAAAGACCGAGGACACAAAAATCATAAGTGAAAGAGGAGGAGTAATAATTGACATCACAGAAATACAAATGATTATAAGAAAATACTATGAACAATTATTGATATATGCCAACAAATTTGACAATCTTGAAGAAATGGATAAGTTTCTAGAAACACAATCTTTCAAGATTGAACCAAGAAGAAACTGAATTTGAACAGACTGAATACAACCAATGAAGTGAAAGCAATATTCATCTATCTTCGATATAAATAAGAAAATTATAAGAATTAGGCTGTAAAGATAAATATAAGTATAGGCTCTTCTTATATGTATGCATATGCATGTATGTTTAAATATAATATAAACATGTCATATTTTCTTTATCTATTCTGTCAATGGACACTTAAGTTGTTTATATATTTTGGCTATTGTGAATAGTGCTCCAATACATAGTCGCGCAGATATCTCTTCCAGATAGTGATTTCATTTCCTTTGAATATGTAAACAGAAGTATGATTGCTGGATCATGTGGCAGTACTATTTTGAATTTTTTGAGGAAGCTCCATACTGTTTTCCATAATGTCTATATAATTTACATTCCCGCCAAAGTATACAAGGGTTCCCTCTTCTCTGCATCCCTGCCAACATTTATTATCTTTTGTCTTTCTGACATCTCACTGTGGTTTTGAGTTACATTTTCCTAATGATTAGTGATGTTGAGCACCTTTTCAGATACCTGTGACCTCAATGAATGCATAAAACATATAGGTAAAGGAGTTGGGACCCATATTAACCCAGCTTACAGCTTTTAAATTTTAGGGTTTAAAGTTCTTTACCTAAACTTTAATCCTGTAAACCACAACTGTTGTTCAACAAAGATTTTTTTCATTTTTTCAATTTAATAATTGTCATAAAAAATTATATAGATAATAAACATTTGCCCCCTACCTTTAATAAAAAGTTATATCTTTCTCATTTATTCTTCTTCCCTCCTTCCACTTCTCCCTACAAACTCTCTCTCTCATCCATCCATCCATCCATCCATCCATCCACATCTAACTACCCACCCACCTACTTATGTATCACCCACCCATACTCAAGGGTTCAGAAAAATATCTCCAAATTACTACAAATCACCAGAGACGATACAAAAACACTTCTGTTGTTGTTTTTAAATGGATGACTAAAATAGTTTTATATTTAAAAATTTACTAATGGGGTAGTAGATATTTGTTAGTATTTAAGAATATAAACTAAATAATTTATTATAACTATTATAACTATTACATTGTAGTTTTAGTATATTCTTAAACCATATACACATAAAAATATTGTTAAAGATATGTGATATCTTAAGTGTCTGAAGAGTCTGAATAAAATATATATTATTCATTACCCCCAAGTTTACTTTTTCTACATCTAACAATTCAAAGTTTAAGATACAGTTATGATTTAAATAAGTAGTAGAATGCAGTACAGTCCACAAAATAGTTACTAACTCAAAATTCCAAAAGAATTTTACTTAAGACTCAAAGCCCTGCAAAAAACCCAAAGGAATATTTATATACTGCAGTAGGATACTGCAGTCTTCATAAACTCCCTTTTCATACTCTCAAATCAATTGAGTTCTATTCCTTTATGCATCTATCGATTCTATGGAAAAATGCTCTTATAAAAATCAATGTGCAAAATAACTTCTTTATAGCCTTTTTTTTTGTCTCTTCAAAAGGGTGTTTGATATTTTATTGTAAATATCAAGTGCTCCTGATGAACAAAATGTAAAAATTGTTTCTAACATTTTACGAATAAAAGAAACATGACATCATCTTGATGTCATGAGAAAAAGATTCTATTTCATCTCCCAGGTGCAAATATACTGTTTGAGAATTTATTTACAAGTACCAAAAAAAATATTTACTTTTGAAAAATTATATTGAACATTTTCATAAACTCTTATTTAACTACTCTGAAAAATAATTAATATTTATTTTTTACTTTAAGTCAGTTTGAAGTTTATTTCAAAAATGTCATATGGTTGCCACTTGTACAAATTATAAAAAGAACAAAACTAAAGGATTAAGGTGAAAGTTAAGGTACAATTTTATAGTAGTAGATTATTTTTCAAGATGAAAAAAATATTTAGCACATACTTAAGTGTTGAAAACCTCAAGTCAAATCCCACTATGTCTTTCCAAAGCAGGTTTAAATTTATTCACTGTGGTTAAACTGTATTTCATATTTTTTAAGAAATAAATAGCAAAGTTAGCTGATTGATATTAAATGTGTATTTTGTTTGTATCACTTATTTGATCAATTTGAAGTGTATAAAATCCACCCAAAACTGACTTAGTCAAAGGCATAATAAAAGAACCTAAACTGAACCTACAATATATTGAGAAAATGGTTATTTCATCTCCAAAATATTGAGTTATCTCCAGAAGAGAATTCAAGGGAGAAGTATAGAGAGCTGTTTTTATTAAACCCTAAACAACAAGCATTAATTTTCCCCTACTGTCTCTTCTCCTTGCTCTTCTTTCTTGGTTCTTTTGCTTTCTCTAATTAAGAATTGAAATCTTGCTCTGGCAGGATGGCTCAGTTGGTAAGAGGCTGTGGGTTTGGTCCCCGGTTGGTACAAGAAAGGGAGGCAGGTAGAGGATCACTGTTTCTCTCATATCCATGTTTCCCCCTTCCTCTCTCTAAAATCCATAAGCATATCCTCAGGTGAGGGTTTGTGGATTTGTGTTTTGTTTTGTTCCAAGAAATGATTTGAACTTTCTGAAAGAAAATAGCTATTTGAAAAGATATGACTGATTTGACTTCAATGGCTCTGATTAAAAAAAGTGGTACATAGGCAAAGATGAATAATTCCTAACTAGAAATTCCTTTGTTGATATAACATAATTCTAATATGTGCTTCAAAGGAGTTCATAAGTTAAAGTCTTTGGATAATGAAACAATAGCTAAGTGAGCCATACTCTTGGATTACTTATTTTAACAAATATTTGCATTACCATTAGGTCTTTAAGATACCAGATATATAAGCTAGATATTTTTTATTATTAAAACCATTCATACATTTTAATTCTAAAAGAAGTTGTCTTTGCTTGTTTGTTTGGGTTTCTTTATTTGTCTTAGAAAGGAATTACACAGTTTCCATTCATTCTTTCACCTTTTCATTTAGTAAATACTAATCACATGCAAAGATCACAGTGCAGTTCCTTGAACTGGAAATATATTCAGTGAAAAAAATAAACAAGGTTGTCAAGAAAAAGTGTCAGATTCAGAAAAGGGCAAAAGGTAATACTGGTTATCCTTTCAGTGAAATGCTCACATTGACTAGTGCATCTTTGGAGATTATCTGATTTTATAGAGGTGTGCATTTTTAATTGTCTTTGACATATGGAATAAAAATAAAATTATGTAAAATGAAAAATACAACCAATTGCTGTTCATGAAAATACAAATGAGTATTGCCCACGTGATAGTAAACCTAAGTCAAATTCTCATTCCTACAGGTTGTAACATGTGACTTATTACCTCAAGAAATGAGTTAAGTAATAAAATCTTTGACACATGGTCAATGATATTTGATGAAAGTAATAATTTTACCATTTTGAAATTTTATTTAAAATATTTTGACATTTATTTCTATTGGATCTTATATAAATTTCAAAACTTAAAAAGAGAATTATTTCATTTTCATTAATAATAATGGATATAATAAAATAGTTTCTATGAAAGGCAGAAAGTTCTATCAGCACAAAAAATGTAAATGGATAGAATGTTTCAACTGTCTTAGCTTCTAAAACAAATCTATTTATTTTGAAAGACCCAAAAGTAAGGATATATTGTTTTCTTGGTTTCTAGTGCCTTTTTTTTTTAACTTTGGTAAGGACCAATAAGATTGTATAATATTTGGATAGTGATTATTTTTAGTTAACCTGAAGTGAAAGTATACATATTGTTTACAGAGTTGATGATAAGTATAGCTGAACACCCACCGTGCAGTTTACAGGATCCAGCTGGTTATTATAAGCTTTTATGAATAGTCTATAAAATTTAATAGATACCCATTTCAGGTACCTTACTCCCAGAGCCATAATCAGGTAGGAAATCAGCCCACTTGAAAGAGAATGTTACAGTATTTAATCACAAACCTTGACAATATTAGGATCTGATATTCAGTAGTGATATCTGTCAATGCTAACATACTAAAGATTTTTATAAGCTTGAGTAGTGTCATAATTAAAGATACTGGTATACATTTTTTTCTGAAAATATCTGAAATTTTACCAAGTACTCTCAAAAAAAATTTTAAGTTTTTTATTCTACATTTTATTAATTGGTTACTTAGGGAGGTGGGAATTCATATAAAATAACTTTAAAAATAATTTTATTATGTACTGATCAGAATACTCATTTCATAAGATTGTTCAAGGAAATGTAACATATAAGCTATTTATATGATGAAAAAAATTTAAATACGTTTTATTGATTTTTTTACAGAGAGGAAGGGATAGGGATAGTTAGAAACATCAATGAGAGAGAAAAATCAATCAGCTGCCTCCTACACACCCCTTACTGGGGATGTGCCCACAACCAAGGTAAATGCCCTTGACCAGAATCAAACCTGGGACCCTTCAGTCTGCAGGCCGATGCTCTATTCACTGAGCCAAACTGGTTAGGGCTGCATGATGAAAATTTTGATATTATAAACATTTGTTTTTCAAATTTTATGAATAATTTCTGAATATAGTTAGCACACATACTTTTTGAAGGCCTATGAGTTCTGACTTAAAAACTTGCTGTATGAAAATTCCTATTCGATATTATTTGACCTCAGAGGACTTCCAGTTAAGATGGTAGTGTAGGTAAACACTGTGAACACCTCCTCCCATGACCACATCTAAATTACATCTAAATTACAGAACAATCATCATTGATAACCACCTGAAGACTAGATGAACAGAATTCCTATAATTAAAGATACATGTATAAAGAAAAGCCATGAGGGGATAAATGGTGATGAGAAAAATTAAATTACTTAAATTTAAAAATTAATACAAATTAAAATTTTTTTTAAAAAAAGAAGAAGAAAAAGAAGCTACATGGAAACTTGTAGGAGGGACAAAGATGTAGAATGTGATGGTGCACACCCATGCTGTAGTTATTAAGAATAGGAAGAATATCTTGGATACAGTGATCCCCCTCTTAGGAGCAAGGGGTCCCAGCCCATACCAGGCTCCTCAGCATAGACCTCCAGTGCCAGGAAGAAGAGTCATAACATCTTGCTGTGAAAACCTGCAGCAATTGAGTCTGAGTGAGGTATAGAATTTAGGGAGAACTAAGTCTTAAAGGACCCAAGTTCAGAATCAGTAGCTCAAATACTCACTAGTTCTGGGTTCCAGCACAGAGTCAGAAGCTTACAAAGTGACAGGGACATTCTGGGAGAAACTGAACTATCTTCAGGTTGAAGGATAGAAGGGAAGGGGTTGGAAAGATTACTCCAGGGATGGAAGTACTGGCAGACACCCTTGTTCCTTTGTTGAGTCTTCCCCCACCCAGCCTACCTAGTGCAGGTGAGTGCCAAATCTGAGTGTTTCATTAACCTGGCTACCACTGTTCATTTCACCCTGCTCCAACCAATTTGTGCACCCAGCTAAACCTATTCCAGTGGCTCCTGCCTAGGCTTGTGCCTTGACTTTCCTAAAGTATATCCAAGGTCTACAAACATTAAACAAGCAGAAGCTGTTCTCCATGTGCCCTCTACCTCTGGCTAAGTTAACTCAAGGTAAGCACAAGCAGTAACTAATCTCATTTGTATTGTAAGCCCTATCAGGTAACCCTAAGCCTGGCATAAGCCACAACCAGTCTTAGCTTGGAATGTAGCCTCAAACAAAATAACCACAAACTGGGCACAAGTGGCAGCTGGCCTCAGCTGACAACATGGTAGCCATCAAAGGGTCTTAAGCCCAACAGTGGTGGCAGCCAGCCTAGGTTGACAGAATAGCCTCTCTCAAGAACCTCCAAGCCCAGGACAAGTGGAAACCAACTCCATACCACTTTTTAGACCATACCAGATGGTCCTTAGATAGGCACAAATTATGGCTGAACTTGACCTGCACCAGAGTTCCTCCCAATAGGCCCAGAACCAAAAAACCTGTCAGCCAGCTTCAGACCACACCAGTCCATAACCTAACCAACTCCAGAAATGACATACTTGAAATTCCCCCACAGAACAGTTTTTCCAATGTAGTCATGAACAACATTCACAGCCAGCCAGCCTAAAGGTCAATCCTATGCACAGAGGTGCCACCAGAAACCCATGCTTATAAAAATAGGGGAGCACAAACAACCAACATAAGGGACAGTTCTTAAACACTCAGCTCAGGTGACCAGGGAAACTAAATAACTAGGTCATATAGCATAGTTACTACATTAGGCCACTCTACCAAGACTAGGAGACAGAGCAGCTCTACCTAATATTTAGAAACAAACATGGAGTCTGACAAAATAAGGAGATAAGCATGTCTCAACTGAAAGAACAGAACAAAACTTCAGATAAAATGGCAACAAGCAATCTATCGGATGTAGAATTCAAAACACAGGTTTTAAGAATGCTCAAATAATTAAGTGGAAAATAGGTTAACTCAGTGTGAATTTCAACAAAGTTGGAAACAAAAATGAAGATTGAAAACATGAAAAAGAACCAGTCAGGAGTGAAGAACAGAATAACTAAAATAAAGAATACATTAGAAGGAATTAAGAGTAAATTAGATAAAGCTAAGGATCAGATCAGCAATCTGGAAGATAAGGTAACAGAAAACACCCATGCATAACATAAAAAATAAATAAATTTTAAATAAGAACAGTCTGAGGGAAATCTAGGACAACATTAATTGTACCAACATTCACATCATTAGGATACCAGAAGGAGAAGAAAGAAGAGACTGAACACACATTTGAAAAAATAATGACAAGAAACTTTCCTAATCTGAAGAAGGAAATAAACATACAAGTCTAGAAAGTGCAGAGAGTCCCAAACATTATGAACTCAAAGTTGCCAACGCCAAACACACCATAATTAAATGCCAGAGTTTAAAGACTAAGAAGGAATCTTAAAAGTAGAAACAGAAAAGTAGTTAATAACATAAAATGGAGTTCATAAAATGACCATCAGCTGATTTCTAAACTGAAACTTTGTAGGTCAGAAAGAATTGGCATAAATACTCAGTGATGAAAGGCAAATACCTATAACCATGATTGCTCTAATCAGAGAGTCTATGATTTAGAATTAAACAAGAAATAGTTTCTCAGACAAGTAAAAGCTAAAGCAATTCATCACCATTAAACCTGTACTCTAAGACATGTTAAAGAGATGTCTTTTAAAAGAAAAGATCAAAATAGAAATAAAATATACTAAAGAAAAATTCTCACTGTCAAAGATAAACATGTAGCAAAAGCTGTGAATCAACCTATTCTAAAGATAGTATAAGGGTTAAAATAAAAGTAGGAAGACCATAATTAATTATAAATTGAGGGATATATGTAAACACAAAAAAAGTAAAAAATGACAAAAACAAGCAAACATGGAGGAGGAGAGCTAAAATTGTAGAAATGTTAGAACGGGTTCCAACTAAAGCAACCATCAACTTAAAATACACTGATGTTAGCATAGCTTGGAATGTATGAAGTACAAGGTCATCACAAACCAAAAATCAAAAGTGCTATACAAGAAATAAAGAGACAGAAATGCAAACATAACACTGTAGAAAGACATCAACTTACAAGAGAAAAGAGCAAAAGAATAAGAAAGGAAGAGAGAAAAGCCATAAAAACAAACCAGAACAAAATTGATAAATGGCAATAACTACATACCTATCAACGATTACTTTAAATGTAAATGGACTAAATGCTAGAATCAAAAGACATAGGGTGACTGAATTAATAAAAATAACAAGACCCATGCATATGCTGCCAATAAGAGACCCAGTTCAGATCAAAAGACACATAGACAGAAAGGAATGGGATTAAAATTTTCACGCAATTAGAAATAAACAAAAAAGCTGGGGTGGTACCCTAGCTGGTTTGACTCAGTGGATAGAGAGCCTGCCTGTGGACTGAAGGGTCCTGGGTTCGACTCTAGCCAAGGGCATAGGCCCAGGTTGTGGGCTCGATCGCCAGTGTGGGACATGCAAGAAGCAGTGAATCAGTGATTCTCTCTCATCATTGATGCTTCCATCTATCCCTTCCCCTTCCTCTCTGGGAGAAGAAAAAAAGAAAAAGAAAAAAAAAAGCTGGTTAGGAAAACTTATTCTAACAAAATAGATTGTAAAACAAAGGCTATAATAGGAGATTCTGAATAAAGTGAGAGAATGTGTTTTTAAATGGTCATAAATATGTCACTCGAGCTGGTTTATTTTTGTATCCTCAGCCTCAGAATCACAAATAAAACAGAGTAGAGGCTCAATACATAGTCATCAGCTAGATAACTGAGTGAGAGAGGTCTTCAAGCTGGAGGAGATTAGGTTGTTGGAGGTTTCCATATTCATTTTTCCCCTCTCTCTACTATGGGTTGTTTGAGATTTTCTAGTTCTTGTGTTGGGTTATCTGCGTATTATTTAGCTAAACTTTTGACATTTCTGCATAAATTGGATCATGAATGACAATTTCCCTATCAGAAAGTTTTTGTAGAATAATAGTTGCTCAATGCAGACTGGCTATGCTTAGACCTATTTCAAAGACCCCTGGTGATGTCCATAACCTCTGAAATCTACTTTGCACTTTTTCTAGACTGTTTTTAATAACTGCTACTTTCTTCCTGATGGTAGCTTGGAGGCAGTGGGAGTGGTTACATGAGTTAGCATTCCTGAGTTTGTTCATGGAGTAACTGTCTGACAAAAGCAGCAGACTCAAACACAGTTTGAAACACATGTGAGGGGAAATGGTAGATGAGAAAATGATAAAAGTACAAGATGTGTCCTATTCATTATCTACTACTACCTTTTCTCCCCTAATTTCAATAAACCACCCACTGGGAGAAAGTCTATTGACTATGTATTTTTGGATCACTATGTAGAAACTATTTAATATAGCAATGGAGTGTTTTTACTCTGTGTAATAGGTTTTTGTATCCATATTGAATTGACAAATTTTAAGGAGTCATTTGAACCATAAATGCAGGTGTAAATAAAATAAAATGTATGGTATTATTCCATGTGTACAACTTGACTTCATATCTTATATTTAATTGGTAGATTTCCTAGAACACGTTTTTCTTTCATTTTCTTGAAGTTCATTTAAATACACAATAATACAAACACACATTCTCTCTATAAAAATGTAAAATATAATAAGTAAATTTCAAGTCACTTTATTATAATCTTTAATCTTGGTTATTGTCTACTTGTCTCCTATCTCTAATCATGTCTATGAGCTTGGTAATTATCCTCCTAAATATTTGTCAATATATGTATATTCAGTATATTATTTATTTTCCTTAATACAAAAGCTAATTGAAAAAGCTTTCAGTCCAGATTTCTTACTTGATTTTATAATTTTGACTATAACAAGGTTACAGAGTATATGAGATTGAGCAAACTGGACTTTAACTAAGTACTGTTTCCATAGACTAGAAACGAGCTTTGAATTCCTGCAGCACAAAATAAAAATAATAACAACAAAGTAATGGGAATTAAAGCCATAAAGTTATAAAGTCAATTATACTTCAATGTAAATATAACAATTAAAAATAAATATAATTCAAAGTATAATTATTATGAATTTGAAAATGAGCCCCTAGACATGCCTGGTGCATAGTAGGTCTTAAAGTCTTGTTTCCTTCAAAGTACCTTTTAGGGTAAAAAATTGGAATATGCAAAAAAAATTACATATCACAGTAAATCATTATATCATTATTAACAAACATAAAGTCATGCTTTTTAAAAAGTGCTAACATTCATAGAAATGAGGGAATTTAGATTAAAGTTATCTATCAAAGGAGACTGAGGGAGAAAAGTGATAACATTCTTTGTAACTAACCCCACTGTGCTGGTGTACATTTTGTGTTTCATTGGAGTCATCTAAATTTCTTGGGCAAATAAATATTTAAGAACACTAAGTATGCTTATTGTAACATCTAAATATTCTCTTTTTAATAGATACCACTCACAGAATTAAAAACTTAACCTTCAGTATCATGATCTCACTCATACGTGGAATCTAATCAACAAAATAAACTGATGAATAAATAAAACCAGAGACAGAAACATGGAACCGATGGATGGATTTCAGAGGGAAGGCAGAGAGGCAATGAGAGAGGAGTGATTTACTGGGAACTTATATGCATATATGCATAACCCAGGGACACAAACAATAGAATGGTGAAGGCTTGGGAGGGGCAGATATGGGGTAGGGGGTCAACTGGGGGGAAAAATACAGAAACAAACAAAAGGGACATTGGTAATACTTTCAACAATAAAGAAACATTTTAAAAGCAACAGCTCATCCTTCAGTTCAAGTTGCTTTTTCTGTTTATTTTCCAATCTGTATAACTTTAATGACTTAAATGTCCTCTTTTACTATGACCATGGCACCCAGGGTTTTCTATATACACTAATTTTAAAAAAAGAAGATATCATTTATTACTAGAGGCCTGGTGCATGGATTCATGCACTGGTGGGGTCCCTCAGGATGGCCTGTGGGGGATAGGGCCAAAACTGGCTCTCCAACATCCCCCAAGGGGTCCTGGATTGCAAGAGGACAGTTCTCAGGTAATGCACCCTGGAATCGTGCTCCCGCCTCTCTAGTCCCAGGTGTGTCACTGGAGAACTACATCTGCCAATCCCCACAGCTCGGCAGCTCCTACATTGAGCTTCTGTCCCCTGGTGGTCAGTGTGTGTCATAGCTACCAGTCAGATGGTCGAAAGGTTGGACAGTCTATATACTATATAGATTTCATCAACTGATCTTAATGGCTATACTTTATGTTTGACAGTTTGATAAATATATTTTTTTATAATCTTCCTCATTTGTGTCCTTCCCTGCTGAATACTATATGCCAACTTTTAGCTTAGGATGAATCTTTACAGTGAATCTGACCCATAAAAAAACATTAGCTTGTGATGGAAATGCCTAATAAGGTTTTACTTACAGTGGTCTTAATCAGAGATCTGATGATCCTCCAGCTGGCTTTGCTTTCAAACATCAAGACATAAGCTCTTTTTTGCCAACCATTCAACTTCTTTAAATTCATTAATAATTTAGTGGTCAACATGTTACTTATTATATTGTATTTGTTCCTTATTATATTGTATTTGTCTGCAAAGAAGTTGGATGTTCCTCTCATATCCTATATTCATGGCTCCAAGGTCCTAAAGTAGATCATTTAAGCCACTTCATTGTTCTACTCTTCTCCACATTTAAAGCTATAGGGGGTGGAGGGGGGCTATTTCCTCTTTTCTCTACTTACATTATTCCCAAAATATAACATTTATTCCAAGAACAATCTATTTGTATTTATTCTGTCTAACATCAGTAGAGATGGACAATAACTGGTCAGCTTCCCTCCTCTAAAACCCATTCAGTAAAAGAGTGATTCAGACAATCCTGAGTCCACGGTGTTATTGTCTCCTAATCCTGCACCAGTCGATACTGACATGCTTTAAAGACTTTTTATTCTTTATATTCCTTTTTTACAAATAGTACTTTAAATTAAAGCAACTGGGATACATTGGGCTACTCTCAACTAGCAGGTTTTGGGGTGTATTGGAACATTCTTTTTCATATCTGTACTAAGACTAAAATTACGGGAAAACAACTCACTTGCAATCAAAGTTAGTAAATACACCTATATTGCAGTGTATTTCAACCCTTGACATGAGCCTGGATACTTGTTAAAAATTTGAATTCAGTGAACATGTTGTAATGCCCAGGAGTGAGCCTATACAGCAAGCCCCACCCTCCTCCTTCCACCCCCTTAATTTTCATGTAGGGGACACATGGCAGCACATGGAGAAGCACTGCTACCGCAGTTGTAAACAAACACTCAAATCACCTAAAATCTGTAGTGGATAGATATTTGAGAAGTATCCAAGTCCAACCAATTAGAAAATTTCTCAGAAACATACATGTTCAACTACTGCATTTAGACTTATAGACTTGTACAGTCTGGGTGCTTTGTTGCAAATAACTGAAACTGGCTCTGGCTAAAATAGTAGAAAAGGTACTTGTTAGAAGGCTAGTCAGCAGCACATTGAATTATGGAAAAAAACTGGGAAACCAGGCTTGTGAAATAGAGATAAAGTTATGGGAAGGAACGCCAAGAACCAACAGAGGAAGAATCAGTTCAGGAAGGCGTTTAGACCTGCTGCTATTAGCACACTTTGCTGATACCCTGCACTCTTCTTTGTCCACCACTACCACTTACAATTCTTTCTTTTGTTCCTGTATCTTTTATTACTTCCTCAGAGTTTCTAAATTCAGAGGAAACAATCCAGTTAACTGAACGTGGGTCAGAAGATGAAGCACTGGCTCCAACCAGAAAAGGCATCTTTCAAATATTAAGTCATGCATGATGAAATGTTGTGAACAGACCACATGGCCCAGTAAAGCTGAAAATCTGCATACAAAACACATAGAAAATAACTACATAGAATCACATTAGATTATTGCTGGAATAAAGTCTTGTCCATTAGAATAACCTCTTAATCAGAATTCCCATTCAAAAAAAGAGATGTGGCAGGAAGGCCATCTTACGTTTTAATTGGTAACACAAACTCACACTCTCCAGCTGTACAGCTATAAATAAGTGGCTTGCTTTTTGCGTCCAGTTACTTTCACCTGCATGAAGCATCCAGGACATATATATCTTTTGTAAAGTGTCATTTCAAATAATCTGTTCACTATTTGTATTGTTTCTCTTTGTTGTTGAGGTTAAGGGATCTTTATGTATCTTTTGAGCCCATCCTATCTACCTTGTTTCCCTGAAAATAAGAGTGTCTTATATTAATTTTTGCTCCCAAAGATGCACTAGGTCTTATTTTCAGGTGATGTCTTATTTTTCCACGAAGAAGAATATGGTACACATTTATTGTTAAATGAAAATAAAGAAAATTTATTACCTGTATACGGTACGGTAGTACGGTAATTGTCAACACAAACCAGACAAACTGTGAATCCTACAGTATCAAGAATTAATCATTTATTCAATGACAATTATGTCATCATCTTCTGGAACATCATCATAACAATTCAATTCCTGAATTTCCTGGTGAATTTCTTGTGACTCCATTTCTTTCAGAATAAGTGGACCAAATCTCTCATGTTTAGCCTAGGGGGGCCTTATTTTCGGAGGATGCCTTATATTTCACTCAGAAGGAAACCTGTAAGTAAGTCTTATTTTCAGAGGATGTCTTATTTTCGGGGAAACACAGTAATAAAAGAGTAATATGCAAATTGACCAGCATTCCAACACACAATGTGGCCACCCCCATGTGAACACAAGATGGCCAGTAGGGGAGGGCAGTTGTGGGCAATCAGGCTAGCATGGAAGGGCAGTTGGGAGGGACCAAGCCCGCAGGCGAGGACAGTTGGGGGAGGGACCCAGGCCTGCAGGGGAGGGCAGTTAAGAGTAACCAGGCCTGCAGGGGAGGGCAGTTGGGCGTGACCAGGCTGGCAGGGAAGGTAAGTTAGGGGTGACCAGGCCAGCAGGGGAGGGCAGTTAGGCATTGATCAGGCTGGCAGGGGAGGGCAGTTAGGCATTGATCAGGCTGGCAGGGGAGTGGTTAAGGGGTGATCAGGCTGGCAGGTAGAGGCAGGTAGAAACAGTTAGGGGCAATCAGGCAGGCAGGCAGGCAGGCAATCAGTTGGGAGCCAGCAGTCCTGGATTGTGAGAGGAATGTCTGACTGCCCATTTAGGCCTGATCCCACAAGTCGGACATCCCTTGAGGAGTCCCAGATTAGAGAGAGTTCAGGCTGGGCTGAGAAACACACTCTTCCACCCGTGCACAAATTTTGTGCACTAATCCTCTAATATTAAGTATATAATATAATGATAGTTTATCCCAGTTTGTGTCTTTTCCTTTTTTTTCCCTTTAATATATTTTATTGATTTTTTTGCAGAGAGGAAGAGAGAGGGATAGAGAGTTAGAAACATCAATGAGATAGAATCACCGATCAGTTGTTTCCTGCACACCCTCCACCAGAGATGTGCATGCAACCAAGGCACATGCCTCTGACCAGAATCGAACCTGGGACCTTTTGGTCCACAGGCCTATGCTCTATCCACTGAGCCAAACTGGTTTCAGCAGTGTCTTTGCCTTTTTATTTTGTTAATAGTACCATTTGATGATCAGACAATTTAAATTTTAATAAATTCCAGCTTGTCTTGATTTTTCTGTCATGGTTAGATCTTTCTGTGTCCTGTCTCAGAAATCTTTATTTATATTTTATTTTGGAATTTGTGTTGTATTAGCATTTATGTTTAGATTCATTTCAAATTAAATTTTGTACATATTCAGTTGCTCAAGAATTATTTATTAAAATATGTTGGCTTTTATTCCATAGAATTATTTTGATATGTTTGAATTCATTTATTTTGCTCAAACATACATAACCAATAAGTGGCAACTGCAGAACCCTAATGAAAATCTGACTCCACCATTCTTAGGCGTTCTCTGCCTCACATGCTTTCAGCAAGCATTTATACTTATTATTTTTCTAGGTACCATGAAAAATGAGAGACTATATAACATAATATTCCTCATTTCAAGGTGCCTATAGTTAAATAATAGCATATAAGAATATTAGAAAATGCCCAATTTCTATCGAAATTGAGAGCAATTTATATGCATATTATGTTATAATTAAGCATCCAGAAAAAAATGTGTGTTATATGAGTGTTAATAATATCACAGAGAAAATAACTATAAAATGGTACCCTAAAATATTTGTCATTTGTTGGCAGGAATAAAGATATTTTCTCCATATAGTTCACCTATTGGTTTTGTGCTATTATTACCAGATAAAGCTATCCAGTGCTTCTGATAGCCTTAGTCTGTCTGCACTATGTCTAAATTTATTACTCACCATTTGTTAAACTGCTAATAAAACAGTATAAAGTACTATCTTGTCACATTAAATCCACAATGGAAATCTTGTTATATTTCAAAAATTGATTTAATATTTTATATCTAAAACATTGGTGAAGAATGAGGTTTACTACCATTTCTATGAGCTGCTAACTATTATAAATACTGTTTGGGCTAAAAGTCGCAACATTAACTGCATGGGAAAAAGCTTTTCAACTTGCTCTAGCTCAAAAGGGCACTGTGTGCTTAGGTGCCTTGTGACTAAATCAATACAACACAGCCAAGGCTCAGGATCCCACATATTTCCAAGTCGTCCAAGTCCTTCTGGCTATGCAGAGCACTTTAATTTTTAAAGGGTTGTTAATGTAATGAACAATCTTTAGAAGTAATAAAAGAAATATACAGAATGAAAATACAGAAGAAATCATATTATTGGCTATTTCTTTATAATGAAAATGGCAAATACATACTATAGTAACCTAGTTTGGAGAGAAAAGAAAGCTGTTATACTTATATTAAATCATTAAATACAAGTCATTTCCTTCTTTAGAGTTTCTGTAGTTCAGACCAAATGTTGTAATGTTTTATCTAGAACTAGCCTAGAGGACTTTTTGTGTCAAAAATAAAAATTCCTTAACTAAAAATCTCTATTATAGACTTTCTTGATGGCATAAAAGGAGTATTTGTGGTATAATTTTCATGTATTTTGTAATAGATCATATGAGGAAAATAAGCTTCTCATATCCCCCTCCATCTTAAGTTAAATATACATGCATATTTTAAAATACAATGTTGAAAATTCCATAAAAGGCATCATTATTATTCCTCCATCATCATCCTCACCCATATTTAAGAGAAATGATCATCTTTTATTCTAGCCTTTACTCTATTTCTTTTTAACAAGACTAAAGCAAGCTACACACACACACACACACACACACACACACACACACACACACGTTTCTAGAAAGTCAACAGGTGAGGATCAGATCTAATCTACATAGTTCACTAACAAATCAACCAGATCACCACTCCAAAATCACCAGCAAACTGGCCACCTTTGTAGTATTTTCATTGCATAATTTGCCTTTGCCTCCAAAGGAAAAAGTAGAGTGTTGATTACACCTCTGTTAGCCTACCAACTTTGGCACTGACACATATTTTTGTGTATTTAATTTTTCATATGGAGTAGTAAAGAAATCTTTAACCTCTTCTCAGCTATGTTTCTGATTCCTGAAGGCTTGGACACTGTAAACATGCTTCTGTATCATAGCTTTTTTTTTTTTTCTTTTTCTTTTTTTTTAATATATTTTATTGATTTTGTACAGAGAGGAAGGGAGAGAGATAGAGAGTTAGAAACATTGATGAGAGAGAGTCATCGATCAGCCGCCTCTTACACACCCCTTATTGGGGATATGCCCACAACCAAGGTACATGCCCTTGACCGGAATCAAACTCGGGACCCTTCAGTCCCCAAGCCGACGCTCTATCCATTGAGCCAAACCGGTTTTGGCTGTATCATAGCTCTTGCTTGCACTTTAGGCACCTATGCAGAAAGACCAGGCTCTCTCCAACTCTTTACCTCCACAGATTCCCTCAGAATGAAAGAGCTACTCCTTGATAGTAAAGGGTACAGAATGGGGCACAATGCTTGCCATCAGCCAATATATCAAAGTCTTCATACCTACTCTTATACCAAAACACTTAGAAATAAAAAGTTAAATAATGGTGTAACTCAAATATTCTTAATCCTTCTTTCCCCTTTTCTGGGCAGCAGTACTTTAAGTGTAGTGAGAAAAGACTTTGGGGTCCTCAGAAACTGATGAGCACTGCATGACATTCTTTCTATCCTGACCACATAGCTGTGAGAGCCTGAATTTTCTTCAAATACTTCAACTACAGCAACATGTCACACCAGATTGAATGCAGAAGCAGATATATGAATCCAGCTGTCTTTTAGTAAGCCAGATATTTAAAAAATTGCAAAACAACCCAACTCCTTAATCTAATATTTTGCTCTGAAATAGTTACTTTTCATTTAAACGTGTTATTCATATTAACAGGTAAACGGTTTATTATTATTTATAAATAAAAATATATTTTTTTAAAATTTTCTGGTTTAACCTCTAATTGGAAGTTATATATATAACATATAAACATAAGAACCTTAGGGCTATGCAACAATGTAAGAGTCTAAAGGAGGGGAGGGGAATGTCTGGCATGAGGGTCCATAACAGGCCCACAAAACCATTTGGTCTGGCCCTGCCAAGTCAACTGCAGGTGGGACAAAATTTAAGAAATCTAGAAGCTTTTTTCAAAGCAATGCAAATTTACATTAAGTGAATTATATTAAGCAAATCCGATATAATAAAAACCTAATATGCTAAGTGTGTGATAGGCCATTCAACAATCAAAGCATAATATGTTAATGATATGCTAAGGCCACTCAGCTGCTTACTATGATATGTGAAAGGGCAGGGCGGGGCGAGGATGAGCTCCCAACTCCGCCCCGTAGGGTTATCCCTAGCCCTCAAAACCCCTGGACCGGGAGAAATTCGCTCTCTTCCGCCATGCTGCTGGCATGAGTCGGGGAGCCTATGCTAGCATGGTGAAGGCTCTTTTGCTTATTGCATCGGACTCGGCTCCCTGGTGGTCCTTGGGGATCACGAAGTCTGGGCAAAACAATATGCACTGACCACGAGGGTGTAGATGCTCTGACCAGTAGGTTAGCTTGCTGCTGTGGTCAGGCTGATCGGGTCTGAGCGAGATGTGCGGGACATGCTCTGTAGCCCTCCCTCAATCCCTCCCCAGCCGGCCAACCTCTGGTGTCCCTCCCTAGCCCTGGCTGTGCACCAGGGGAGTCCCTTAGCCTGGCCTGTGTCCTCTCACAATCCAGAACCCCGGGATGGATTTGGCCTGCGGGCCTTGTGTTTGACACATGTGCCTTAGAGGGATGTCAGACAGTTTTAGTGCAATCCCACAGACCAGGATGAGGGACCCCACTGATGCACAAATTTGTCCACCGGGCCTCTAGTGATGATGTAAATATCCAAAAGGCTCTCATTAGAAAAAAAGGGATTTTTGGTCTAAAGGGATTCTGAGTCAAAATAGTGAGAGTTCCCTAATTCAAACAAGCTGATGCCTCTAGTCCAGTGGTCGGCAAACTGCGACTCAAGAGCCACATGCGGCTCTCTGGCCCCTTGAGTGTGGCTCTTCCACAAAATGCCATGGCCTGGGCGAGTATATTTTGAAGAAGTGGCATTAGAAATTTAAAAAATTTGGCTCTCAAAAGAAATTTCGTTGTACTGTTGATATTTGGCTCTGTTGACTAATGACTTTGCCAACCACTAATCTAGTCAATCATTTTATTATTTCTGAAAAAGGCTCACACCTTATTTAGTAATTATAATCATAATTGTAGCAGCAATACCTAGGAGTACAGATGTTCATAGTTTTCAAGTTTATTGCCTCATTAAAATCCAGTCTAGTCTGTCAAATGGACATAATACTATTTGTCATTATTTTTAAGACAGAAAAAAGAAAATTTATACAAAATGGCTGTCACAACAAAATGGCTGTTAACTGGGTGGTAGCAGTGTTTAAATGGAAGCCAAGCTCCGCTGACCTTTAAATTATAAAACCTCCACTGAAGTCTAGAACTCAACTAAAACCCAAAACACAAAAGTATTCCCTAATCCACTCCCAAGGTCTCAGCTAATTTTTATATATAATAAAAGCATAATATGCAAATTGTCCCCTCCACCGGAAGTTCAACCAGGAGTTTAACGCAGAGTTAAACCAGGGTGTGGGGATGGTGGGCAGCTGCTAGGGACCCTACCCATGCATGATATTTGTGCATTGGCTCTCTAGTATATCAATAAAGGTAAATCCCTAAGGCGGACCCTCAGATTCTTAGGGTAAGAAATGTTTACCAAACAAGAAAACAAAATACACTTTAAGAAATATTGAAATAACCATAAGCTTTAGCAACAACAGTTAATGGGCTTTGCTACAAAACTTAAGCAATGTTTCAACAATCAGCTGAGGATTTTTTTTCTCTCACCCCAGGATATGTTTTCCATTGATTTCTAGAGAGAGAGAGGGAGGGAGAGAGGGAGGGAGGGAAGGAGGGAGAGAAACTTGGACCTGAAAGAGATATATCAATTGGTCATTTTAATCCAGAGAATCAAACTACCCTAATGTATTTATGTTTATTTGTTTTGGGCCATTACCATCTTCTGACTTTTTATAGCTGTGTCCTCTCAAATACCATTTTTCTCTTTTTCTTTATTAGGTATTTAAAAACTAGATAGAAGTTTTGGTCATATTCTTTACAACATATCAAAATAGGGCTAAAGCAGTTGAGAGAAATAAGTGAGTTGATTGCAGTATATTCAGACATTCTATTGATTCTGTACTATTATCCTTATTTTATTATTTTATTTTTCTAAGAAATATCCAATCCAACAATCAGTCCCTGTGGACTCAAATTCCGTAACATTTCCCCAAACAATCCACTTCTCTCAACTCCAGTGCCACAGACTAGTCAATTCTACAATCATCTCTTCCTATTGAAACTTACAGTTATAACAGATTATTGCTCACCATTTAAAACAAGTTAATATTTAAAAAAAATCTTTAATCTGATTTAAAATGATGGCCATTCATTTTTCCAGCTGCATTGGGCTTTCTATTCCTCCAAGCTAGCTTTTGCCAAGGGATCTTTGCATAACTTCTCACTATGCACGGCATGTTGTCTTCATTGACTTCTGCATAATTGTTTTATTGTGCCATTCAGATTTCAACCTAAATGTCACCTATTGCTGATCACCCAATGTTAGGTGGCCACATAATCTATTTGCATATAATTCATTATTTGTTTTGTTATTGTCCATTTCTTCCTACTAAAATAAAAGCTCAACAAATGCTATCTTGTTCTTTGCCTTCTAGACTAATGCTTAATACATAATGAACAATAAATATTGATTGAATAACTAGCAAACCAAATAACTAAAAATCATTTAGGTTGAATATGTAGAAGATAACTTAATAATTTTGCTCTAATTCTTAGCATTTTTTAGCATTTAGTATGATGAAATGTGTCCTGATTTAGAATTTTTAAGTTTTTGCTAAACTTTGCTTTAAAGGGTCAGAGAATATATATATATTCTGTCCAAGAAATATCCAATAAATATCCAATAAAATATTTTTTTTCTTTTTTTTTTCCAGAGATGCAGGGAGAGGGATAGGAACACCAATCAATGGTGGGAGAGAATCATTGATCAGCTGCCTCTTTTATGCCCCCTTGCCCTCTACTGGGATCAAACAAACCCAAAACCCGGTCATATGCCCTGACTAGCCTTCTGATTCATAGGTGAATGCTCAACCACTGAGGAACACCACCAGGTGAGAAGATATTTTTTATTACAGTATAATTTAACATCTATCACAAAACCTTATTGAATTGAGCAATATTTACCGTTTTATCTTACAGCCACAGAAAATATTCCCTATACTCTCCACTTTAGGAGTGGGTGGTGGGGGGAGCCTCTTGTTATGAACAAGAACTATTTTTAAATGAATCACTATTCAACTCATACCATAGTAAGTCATCATCATAAGAAGTGCTTTGTTAAATGGAGCACACTAGTGAATAATCTTCTCTATATCACTATGTCAATGGCACTGGTTGACACTACTATGTAATTATTTGAATCAAACTTTTGAAACAAGCATCTTTTAACAAGTGTTCAATATTGCTATTTTATGTTGAGTACCAGATGTCAGAAGAGTTGAAAACATGTTTATTTTGGTCTCTTGGTCCTTCAAGACTTTTCTGACTCAATACCACCCTCGCCTTGCATGGATACATAGTTAGCCCCATTGAGTGAACAGGCTTTGAGGAGCAGCAATCTGCATACTTCTAAAAAGAAATGATTTGGCCACCTGCACTTTTGGAAAAGTGTAAAAAAGCTACAGAAAGTTTTCTAAGGAAATATCAATAAATAAAATTTTAAAGATTTTTAGATCTATGAAAAATATAGAGCCCCATTCTTAAATTGAAACTTGATGATTTATAAATTTGGAAGAAAGTTGGCCATGTTTAATGTGATTGCTATAATATTTCAGAAGAAATGGCATCATATACTTCTGCAATTCCCCAACACCATGTTCAAATTAGTTTGGAATCTCAATATCCTCCTATCGCTCTACCGCCCACAAGATTCCAATACATCCTGTCCCTCCCTCTCTTGGAAAGTCGCAAGGCACATGCACTATTAGTGGCTTTGGAAGTTCTTTGTGAAGAAACATATCCTTGAATGTGCTTATTTCCTCAGAAACCCTAAAGCCTGTCGTTTTGTGCTTCTTTCTTTAATCCCCAGAAACTGGTATTGACCTCAGGCAGAAAAATGTTTGTTGATTAAGCCTGGATTCAGCCTAGGCTTACTCTGTTCAGTAAAAAACCCAAAGATATCTTTGAATTCATATATATATTTTAATTACTGTTAACTTTAACAAGTGATTTCCAATTAGCCCAAAGCTTTTGAGAAAGACTTCTATCCTTTAAGTACCAATAAAAATATTTTAATGTTTATTATTAGGCAAGAGTTTATGCAGATTTCTCTTTCTAGTATCATATTTGGAGGGAAAAATAATTTTCTCCATCTGCATTTACTATATTTAGCTTTATTTCTCTAACTGCATAAAAATTATATCAAGTTATGCTGACACTGCCCTTAAAAGTTTCACTACTCACCTTAAAAGGTTTGTTATTGGCAAACTGCTATATTTCAAGAAAATGCTATCATATTGATTGACTATTCAATATAATTATATTTACTTGGAAAAAATAGTTTCTAAGTGTTACCAATTTTAATGTGATTTTTCTCTTCAGAATTAACTTTGCCTATCCTGATTAACCCTCTTGGCCTAATGCAGGAGTTTGTATATCTGACTATAAAAGGATAATTCAACTATCTTTATTTTAAAAAATAGAAATTACCTTAAATCTGATGCAGTTTATATTTATAATCCTTTTTGTCCATTCAGCATCAGGAAACCTATTTTCTTGGAGAAATTAAAGAAAATGGAGCAAATTCTCACCTCAGAAGATAAAAAGTCAGATACAGTTTTTTGGCTTTGCCAGCTAGGATGAGCATGTAACTTAGGCTTCCTCAAATCTGTAGCCCTCAGGTACACCCAGCATCATGCCCCATAATAGGGTGCAGGCTGTAGCTTTTGGCAGTTAATTCTGGAAATAGGGCTTCCTTTAGTGAGCCAGTTCTTGGACTTCTTTGTCTATTCATCAGCCTCTACCCACACAATCCTCTTCTCTAAGCCTTCCAAGTAATAAAATAAACTATACAATGCTTTCCCCTTTTTTTCTTCCCTATCCTTTTCCATTCCCTTCCGTCTTCCTCCCCTCCCTCTCTTCCTCCCATCCCTCCCTCCCTCCCTCCCTCTTTCCTTCCTTCCTTCCTTCCTTCCTTCCTTCCTTCCTCCCTTCCTTCCTTCCTTCCTTCTTTCCTTCCATTTCAGGGTTACTTGACACTTTTTTAGAGTAAATTCTACTGCCTTCTAAAACTCTAGATGGGTACCTAGAAACAACTTATTTTTCCTCCCATTAAATGTAGACAACTTAGTTTTCCCTATACCAATGGGTCTTATCCAATTATGGTACCATAGAAATAAAACTTCTGCAAATTCTGTAACACAGTAATTACTTTTGTGGTCTTTTTGATTGATATACATCTTCTTTTTTAAAAACTATTTTATTTTTATAGCATTTTGTCAGAATTTAATTGTAATTCTCTTCGATTCAAAACATCTTTAACACCTCTTTATAACTATTGTTATTTATAATAGTTCAAGGGAAAATGTCTGGCAGATAATAAATACTTTCATTTGTATAAACATAGTGGTTATTTATTGCTGTAGCCATCTCACTAATGGACAATCAATTAAGATAATTATGATGATGAGAAATAATATCTTTAGTACAATAGACAACAATGATTAACAGCATTCTTACTACCTTTCAATATTTAATTTACTTCACATAAATCCATAGCTTGAGTTCCTTGGAATTAAAAACTTTTTTTTTCTTATAAGAGGCCAACATAATTAAATTTCAAAATAATATGGTTTCAACCTTTAGTTGTTATAGAAAATCAGTTTAACATATTGCATCTCTAGGCAATCATTTACACAGGGCTGTGCAACTCTTTTTAACTGCATCGAGTAATGTCATGTGTATAGCTTGAAATTAGCCAGGGTCAGAGGATTTACATGAGAATGAACAAGACTACAAATCTGTGCTTCCTACACCTTGCCCCCACTCTCCCTACCTTTCCCTGTTGAAGAGTGGGTTAAACAATTACCAGCAGACTGTTGATTTAAAGTTCCATGGGAAAGACCTCTTTTTTTATGGGATGAATGAAGACAAAGCAGTCATTGCTGACTTCCATTATAAATCTATCCATTGATTATTGTTCATTTTATGTATAAGCGTGTGTTTTGCAATTTTGTAAGGGCTACGGCATC
This sequence comes from Pipistrellus kuhlii, assembly GCF_014108245.1. NCBI lineage: Eukaryota > Metazoa > Chordata > Mammalia > Chiroptera > Vespertilionidae > Pipistrellus > Pipistrellus kuhlii. Next base: position 45,895,113 of record NW_023425540.1, on the reverse strand, counting down.
TTTCCGCAATGTTTTTATAACATCAACTTTTTTGTGTGTGTTTTTGTAATAAATACTGGTCCCAAACAAGAATTACATCGTATTATATTCTTTATAATATACTTCCAAAATAAAAAGAGTGAGCAGTGTTTTAAAGGTTGGAGTTGTTTCTTTATTCCTTTTTTTAATGCCTGGCACATCTCTATTAGAATTTTCATTGTTCAAGTCTTCAAAAACTGCCTATCTTTCAAGCATTAGGAGATGCCTTTCAGAACAACACACCTCTTCTATTATTTTCCACCTTGCAAGTCCACTGCCCTTCCCCCTTCCTGAAAAGGCTCCAACCCCTTCAGGCCCTGAATCATGTCACTATCATTCCAGCTACAGGGAACTAGAGAGCACTCCCCTGGGTTCCTATTAACACCTGCTACTTAATCAGCCAGAGGGGCTGTTGCTGACTGATGCACACGGTTCCATCCATGCCTCCCCCTCCCTCCCCAGAGGCTGTCCCACCACTGCAGCCATCATCCCAGCCTGGGGAGTGAGAGTCACAGAGACAGGGCAACACCGGGGGGTTGGAGAAATACATACAATTGTTCAAAAGCTGGAGCCTGTTAGTAGTAAATTCCCAGTTATAAATTTGCAAACCAAGACCATGCAGCTGTGGAATGTATTAGCAGCAAATCTGTAATTTTTCAGCTCTCAGATTCATAAATATTTTAGGTATTATACAAATACAGCAGCAATAGTAATAGAGACCTCCCTGGGTAGAAGGTTGCTACAGATAAGATGTATGCCGCTAAGCGTAGGGGCCCTTACATTTTGAACGAGGAATAAGTTCAGCAGTGCAGCCATCTCTATTTTAGACTGTTTTCTTAATCTGCTGCCAGGGGAACATGCTGGGTGATTCACAGTAATGAACTCCACCTGGATGCTCTGTAAATCTGAAAAGGAGAACTAACTGCAGCCTAGTAGCTTGTTGTTACCGCAGATCTGCTTGAGTGAGCTCTAATTTGACCATTAAGTGACCATCCCACCAAGGAACCATGAGAAATGCTTAGAGACTGCCAGTCCATGATAATACAAGAAAGACTGCTTATTTAAATAAGATCATTGTGAAATAAAATGACCTATACTGAGAAAAAAACAACAACAACTATGTTCTGTAGAACGATAAAAATAAACTAATACTAAATATTTAATCTTGAGCCAGTGGATCCTGGTGTTAGTTTAATGGGATCAGTATTTTTTTGAAGGAAAAGAAATAATATAAATTTCCATAACAGATAAGAGCTATTTACTAAAATTGTTTTGACACCATTATACAATCAATAGCAGATAACTCGCCAATGACAGCTGAGATACTAGGAGCATCTGGCCTCATAGAAGTAGTACGCTAAGTTATATATTATGTCAATTGCATAATAAGACATAGTAAATATCATTTTTACAGATGCAGAATGTACTATATGTCACTGTTTTATAACAACAGTAGTAAAATGCTATGTCCCCAAAAGCACAAGTTGAGCTCCATGACTTTAATTTACTTTATTTCCATCTAAAATTTTGGTTATCATCTCAATAAAATTAAATTGAGAACAAGGCCATGGCCACCACTGCTGCTTCTGCTGTTTTATCAAGGCCACTGAAAAGCATCCTAGAACAAGGCCTATCACAAACGATCTTGCTGCTCCCTGTCATTGAAATTAGTTTTCCATCCATTCCTTATTACAAATTCTTGTTCACTGTAATGGACATTTATGGTATTTTCTTGCTAATCACCCTTCTCCTGACAATATATAATGCATGTTTCTCTGAAAACCATACCTCTCTTATTTAAAGTCCTTGTAGTCTGAGGGATCAATCGGGACATAGGTCAGATTTACCAAAAATCTTATAAACTAAATGAGCCAATACAGAATACATTCATTCATTTTTGCTTAGCAAATTCTTAGTCAAATTTCAGTTGAATCTTGATAACTTGCTGACCTATCATTAGATCAATCCTGTCTAATTGTACCAAAAATAGAATTTTAATATTCAGATTTGTTAGTTTTTACATGTGTGTAGGTTCCCTGAAAGACAGAACAAATTATCATTTACAAATACGTTTTTTCTAAATCATATTTTAAAAATATATAGTATTTTCTAAAAATTATGCATATCTGAATTCTGATTAATTTTACAAAGCAATTAAGATAAATATTCAGTTTCAGTTAATACTGAGGTTTTTTTTTTTTTTTTTTTTTTTTTTTTGTTTTTTTTGTTTTTTTTTTTTTTTGGTAGATCAATGAAGGAATTAGCTACCTCAAAGGTGAATGCATTCATGTTACTATAAACATATTAGCTAAGGCTGATTATTGGTTGGTATTTTGAGTGGGGCTTCTCACTATAAATGGTAGTCAAATTAGATGACCTTTGCTATTCCTTTCAACAAAGGTATTTTGAGATTCATAAACTATATTTTGTACAGATCAGAGAACTTTAGGCATGAGGTAGAGATAAAAAAAAAATGAGTAGGCACTCTGCTTTAATATTTAAAATAGATTTGGGTCAAGACTAATAAAAACTAGTATACAAGTAAATCAAATTAATATGTCAACAAATTGAATAACATATTTCCAGCTGAATATATAAATCCAAAAGAAATTTTTCACTGAGGTTTAATGAATAAAGATTTCTAGGAGAATTATATTTTTAGTCCAATCACAATGAAGAGACATTAACTTTGGCAAACCTTCAAAAACTCTGGTCTCTCAAATTTTTAAATTTGAATTACTTTTCCCATTCTCCACATACATTCTGTGAAAACAGTTTAAGCCACTTTATACTTTGGATCTACTGATAACATAAAATATCATTTCTCAACAGTAAATGGCAACTCCAAATTCTATGGACTATGTACATAAAAACACATCTATAATCTAATTACTTCCTATCAACTAGAAGACCATGGAAAAAATACACACACATCATATTTGAAGGCTTTAACACTTCTCTCTCAAAAATTAGTAGGAAAGCAGGTAAAATGAAAGGATATAAAAGATTAGAATACTTCCAGTCATCATGAACCAATTTTTTATTTTTCATTTTTAAGACTATTTTTAGAGTAGTTTTAGATTTGCAACAAGATTGAGAGGAAAGTATAAAGTTTTCCCATATTCCTCCCTGCCCCACACATGCAAACCCACACCCCTTTTCCTCATTTATCAACATCACTTACCAGAATGGTTCATTTTTACCAAGAATGAACCGACATTGATATATCATAACCAACCAAACTTTATATATTTCAGGGTTAACTCTTGGTGTTGTAAATTATATGGTTTTGGACAAAAATATAATTACTATAAACATCATTTGATTGTACAGAATATTTTCGCTGAACTAAAAATCTTGAGTTCAGTCTATTCATTTCTCTCCTAGCTACCTCCTTTGAACCTTGTCAATCACAAATATTTTCATTGTTTCTAGTTTGCTTTTCACAGAATGTTATTTAATTGTAATTATACAAACAAAATGTAATTTTTATAGACTGACTTCTTTCACTTAGTTATATGCATGTAAGTTTCCTCTATGTTTCTTCATGACTTGGTAGCTCAATTCTTTTGAGCATTTAATAATAATTCATTGTCTAGATATACCACAATTTATTTTTCCTTGCACCTACTGAAGGACATCCTTGTTGCCTCCAAGTTTGGGCAAATATGAATAAAACTGCTATAAGAATCCATGTGCAAGTTTTCAATGGACTTAACTTTTCAGCTCCTTTTGGTAAATACCAAGAAATACAATTGCTAAATTGTATGATAAAAATATAGCTGTACTTACCCTGTTTCCCCAAAAATACGACAGCATCTTATATTAATTTTTGCTCCTGAAGATGCGCTAGGTCTTATTTTCAGGGGATGTCTTATTTTTCCATGAAGAAGAATACGGTACACATTTATTGTTAAATGAAAATAAAGGAAATTTATTACCTGTATATGGTACGATAGTACGGTAGTTGTCAACACAAACCAGACAAACTGTGAATCCTACAGTATCAAGAATTTACTCACTTATTCAATGACAATCATGTCATCATATTCTCGAACATCATCATAACAATCCAATTCCTGAATTTCCTGGTGAATTTCTTGTGACTCCATTTCTTTCAGAATCAGTGGACCAAATCTCTCATGTTTAGCCTGGGGGGGGGGGGCATATTTTTGGGGGGATGCCTTATATTTCACTCAGAAGGAAACCTTTAAGTAGGTCTGATTTTCAGAGGATGTCTTATTTTCGGGGAAACACAGTAGTTTTGTAAGAAACTATCAAACTATGTCCCAATTTAATGTATATTATTTTCAACTATGGCAAAAAGCATTTTTTTTCAATTGCATACATAACACCAAGACAGTCCGTATGCTGAACCATAAAATAAGTCTCAATTGAGTCCAAAGGATTAAAATTATAAAAAGTATATTTTCTTACTTTAAAGAATTGAAATAGAAATAAATAACCAAATATATAAGTTCTCAAATATTTAAAGATTAAACAATCCAATCCTTAATAATCCACAAATCTCAGTAAAACAATAAAATTAGGAGATACTTTAAATCAAGTGACTTTAAAAAGACAATGCATAAGAACTTATGAAATATTGATAATCAAATACTAAATAGGAAAGTAGTAGTTTTTAATGCTTTTGTTAAAAAAATATCTAATCCCCCTTTTTAAATACAATTAAAGAGCAAAATGAATCAAAGTACAAAGAATAAATACATAGGTAGGATCATAAATCATGGGTATAGAAAACAAGCAGACAGCATAGAAAATCAAGAAAGCCAAATTTTGATACGTCAGAAAGATGAATAAAAGTAATAATCTCCCTTTAAGTACAATAGGGGGATAAATGACCAGTATCAACAAGAAAGCTGAGATAACTTCATAGATCTTTAGATTAAACTTACCTTGTTAATGTCCTTAGACATTTAATAATTAACATATTATAATATATATTATACACAACTTTATGCACCACACTCAGTTACATAAAAGAAATATGAACGTACACACCAAAATTTATTTAAATTATTAATAAGTAAAATCAACCAATATATAAAAAGTAATATATGAATACTCTGATAGACTAAATATATAAATATTCCTTGTAGCTCCTCTCATCAAGAGGTCTTAAACTTCTTTCCTTTTCCCTACGAAATGGATTATATTTTTAGATAAGTAACTTTCTTAGTCTGTTTCATATTCATGGCAACTCAGAGACAATTTTTATGCTATTACATGAATGAGTTTAGGCAAAACCAATAGAAAAACCATCCCCCAACACACAAATTATAAACTATGATAAGCATTGTTTTAAGGCACAGCATTGTTGTTTTAAGACACGATATTTTAGAGCATTTTTATTCAGCCCTAGATAATTGATAGAACTGAAAGATGAACTAAAAATCCTACGGGTCTGGACAAAAGCTTCTAACATCAGAACTATAAGTAATATTAATAACATTATAAGACAAAAGATCAACATAAACAAATCAATTTTGTTTCTAGCAGAAAACAAACACCCTGAACTTGAAATGAAAAACAGGGTACCATTTACAATAGCATAAAAGTATAAAACTCTTATTAAGGATAAATTCAACAGATATGTAAGACCAGTATGCTGAAATTTAAAAACAATGTCAAGAGAAATTTAAGACACAAATAACAAAAAGACATACTCTTTTCACTGTCTGAAGTTTCAAAAATTTAAAGACACAAATTCTTTCTTGATTAGTCTATAGATATAATGTAACATTAATCAAAATTTCAGCAGATGTTTTTAAAGAAATTGAAAAACTGTTTCTAAAATATGTATGGAAATCCAAAAGATCTAGAATAGCCATAACAACATAAAAACTTATATTAGCCAAACCAACTTTGGGAAAGAATCAAGTTGGAGGATTTATACTACCCGACTTCAATAAGTATTATAAAATTATAAAAATCAAGACTTTTAGCACAATAATAAACAAAGAATGAGAGAAAAATGGAGTATATAAATAAATTAACACTTGTAAAAGTTTAAAAAACAGTGAAAAAGATAACTTTAACATATATTGTTGCAACCATTTAATATCTTATGTAAAAATAGTTAAACAAATAATTGACTTTAATCATATTTAAAGCCATATTAAAAAGTTAGTTAAAATGGATTAGAGACTTAAATGTAAAAGCTAAAACTATAAACTTTTAAGAAGAAAGTAGGATAGAAAGTAATTTTAACCTTAAGGCAAATGTTCCTCAATACAGTCCAAAGCCATGCTCCATAAAATATATTAATAAAATATTAGACTTTATCAAAACTAAGACATTTTGCTCTTTGAATGTCACTCTTATGGAAACAAAAATTCAAGTTGTACACTAAAAGTAAATTAAAGATTTGTAAATAGTATATCTGATAAAGAAACTGTATCTTCAATATATAAAGAACACTCAAAACTCAATAAAATCAATACAAAAACTACTTGAAAAAATAATAAGCAGACTAACAGTTTTCATTCCCATGCAAGAAGTTGGAAATTGCCACAATCAGAAAAACAAGTTAAGTTGAACAGACAGTAAAATCAACAGAGAAGCAAATGCAGAATGCCTTGACTTACCAGAGCAGAAATCACAGGCGGAGATCCTGGCATAGGAACCAGTGCTGGAATAGGAAACCTGAAAGGTAATTGACAAATTGTTAGAGGCTCATTGTGGACAAGTCTGAACATTAAAAACACCAGTGGACCTAGTCAGGGTGGGGGTGGGGTAGGTTTTGGGCACAATATTGTGAAATTTACTTTGGAACTCAATCAGATTCCTAGAGTAAATATCAGAGAAAATTCCCTTGTATTTCTGGCACTGAAAAGAGAGAAAGAAACCATTTTGAAAACACTTCAGAGTCCAGAGCACTTTTTAAAAATATATATTTTATTGATTTTTTTTTAACAGAGAGGAAGGGAGAGTGATAGAGTTAGAAACATCAATGAGAGAGAAACATCAATCAGCTGTCTCATGCACACAACCCACTGAGGATGTGCCCACAAGCAAGGTACATGCCCTTGATCAGAATCAAACCTGAGACCCTTCAGTCCACAGACTGACCCTCTATCCATTGAGCCAAACTGGTTAGGCAAGAGTACTTTTTTTCTTAACAAGGCCAGTCTTCAGGGTAATCTAGTTAATTGGATTCTAATTTGCTGAACTATTTTTAGAGTTTAACTAACATGGGGGAAGGCAAATACCCAACTCTAGGCAGCCCTAGCCATCTTGTCCTACCTAAGAAATCCTGAGAAATGCTTAAGTTCACAGTCCACACACACAGTTTACTAAGAGACTAGACCTAATCACAAGACTATAGAACACTTCTCATACAGACACACCTCACTACCACATTGCTAAAGGCTTATTTATAAAAGTTCCTTTACCCAGTATATCATATACAGTTATTAAGGAAAGAAAAAGTTATAAGGAATACAAAAAGACAAAAATATACTATGAAGAGGCAGAGATGTCAGAATTAGCAGAACAAGGATTTAAAACAACTATAATTAATATGCTAAGGGCTCCAGTGGTTAAAATATATAACATGAGAAAACAGGTGGGCAATGTAAGCAGAAAGAAATTCTAAGGGGGTGGGGGGGGATTAAAATGCTTGAGGAGGATACTCTGGTTTCTCTTCAGATCACATAAATCTTTCACCTTTTACTAAAATGCTGGAGGACAACAAAAGCAAAACACTAACAGAAATGAATAAATTCCTCTGATGGGCTTTTCCCAAATTAATGTCAGGCATCAAACCACAGATCTAGAAGTTCAGACACCACCAAGTAGAATTAATGTTCCAGTCATGACAAATACACCTAATCATAGAATTTAAAAAAATTTAGAAAATCAAAGATAAAGAAAATATCCTGAAAGAAGTCAGAGAAAAATAAACACCTTAAATATAGTGGATAAATAAATAAATAAATAAATAGATAAAGTGGAGCAAAGATAAGAGTTGGACTCTAGTTATCCTCAAGAAACCATGCAAGCAAGGAGAAAGTGTAGTGAGAAATTTAATATATCAAGAGAAAAACTTTGTACTTAGAATTTTGTTTTGGTTGTTTGAAAAAGTATTTTTCGTGTTTCCTTTTGGAAATTAACTGTTCTAGTTACAAAATTCTAAGTATAAAGTTTTTCTCTTGGTATATATTTTGTAACTAGAACAGTTAATTTCCAAAAGGAAACACGAAAAAGACTTTTTCAAACAACCAAAACAGAATTTGTTGCCAGAAGATACAGGTTAAAGGAATAGGAGCTATATAATGAAGATTGTTGAAGAAGGAACAATTTAAGATTTTTCAAAAATATTTTTTATCTTATTCATAATAAATCTAAAAAAGGCAGCTTGTTCAAAACAATAATAGCAACAATATATTTGATTATGTATATAGCATTATATAACAATTAAAGAGTCAATTCTCTGAAACAGAAAAATCCTTAAACATGTATGCATTAACAAGAGTGTAAAAGTATGTGAGGCAAAAACTAATATAATTACAAAGAGGAATAGATGAATCTACTATCATGATTGGAGACTTCAACATCCCTCTATCAGAAACTGATGGATTCAGCAGGCATAAAATTACAATAGTAAGGACATAGTTAACTCAACAATGACTATAATTTAGTCAACTGAATATAATTGACAACTACTGACTATTTCAACAAGAGTAGAATGCACATTTTTGTCAAGCTCACATGAAGTATTCACCAAGGCTGACCACACCCTGAGCCTGAAAATTCACCTTAATAAATTTAATAGAAGTCACACAATGTATGTTCTCAGACCTCAATGAGATTCAACTAAAAATTAACAACAGAAAGATAACTGTACATGTGATATTAAACAACACATTTCTATATAAGACATAAGTCAAAAAAGAATTTGGATTTGGTATTAAAAAATAAAAACACAATATATCAAAATTAGTGAAATGCAGCAAAAGCATTGCTTAGAATAAATTTTATAGAATAAAATGCATCTATTACAAAATAAATTTTAAATCAATAATCTAAGTGTCCACTTTAGGAAACCAGAGAAAGAAAAACAAATTAAATTTAAAGTAGAACAAAATAAATAACTAGAACAGAAATAAAATTAAAAACAAGGAGCCTTAGCTGTTTTGACTCAATGGGTAGGGTGTCAGCCTTTGGACTGAAGTGTCCTGGGTTCATTTCAGGTCAAGGGCACATGCCCAGGTTGCAAGCTTGGTTCCCAAAAGGGAGCATGCAGGAGGCAGCCAATTGGTGATTCTCTCCTTCTCCCTTTCTCTCTGAAGTCAATAAAAATATATTTTTAAATTAAAAATAAGGAATCAGTAGAGAAATTCAATAAAATCAAAAGCCAGCTCTTTGAAAATATCAATAAAATAGGTAAGCCAGTATTTAAAGTAACTAGTAAAAGAGAGAGGACAAATTACTAATATCAAATACGAAAGAGGGGACGTCACTAAAGATTTTATGGAAATTAAACAGATAATAAAGAAATACAATTCTTTGAAAGACATTATTTGCCAAAAACACTTAGAAGAAATAGGTTATCTACATAGGCTTATATCTGTGAAAGAATTGAACCAATAATTAATAATATTCCAAAACAGAAAACACCAGACCCAGATGGTTTTACTGGTGAAGTCTACCAAAGATTTAAGGAAGAAATTATAACTAGTCTCAATTTCTTTCATAGGATAGAAACAAGGGAATACTTCCTAATTCAATCTGTAAGTCCAGTATTATCTTAATAACAAAAGCAAAGTCATACAAGAAAACAGGTGATGTTATCATAGAAATCTACACTTAAAAACTATAGGATCTTATTAACCAATATCACTCCAATAAATTTAATTTAAAAAAGAAATGGACTTGAATAACCGAGTTAAACAACACTTGGATATGGTGTATAATTCTTTATCTACCTTGTTGGATTCAATTTCATGTGTTTTTTGTTTGTTTTTGAGAATTGTTACATCTATGTTCATAAGAGATATTGATTGGTAGTTTTTGTTTAAAAGGTGTTCTAATTAAACTTACTTCCTTTTAAAAGTTTATTTTGAAGAATTATATTTTTCTTAGAAATTTATCCATCACATCCTGTTTTCAAATTAATTTATTAATTTATTTTTTATATCTAAGTGGTATAAGTAGAAAACTGTTTTCTTTTTTAAATTTTATTTTATTATTTAAAGTATTACAAATAGTAGTACATATGTCTCCTTTTTTCCCCATTGACCTCTCCCTGGCCTCCACTACCCCCCAGCACATGCCCTTACCCACCCCTCTCAGTGTCTTGTGTCCATTTGTTATGCTTATACTAGTATGCATTCATACAAGTCCTTCGATTGATCTCTTAACCACCCCTCCAACCCTCCTCCGTTTCCCTGCTGTAGTTGGTCAGTATGTTCGATGCTTCTTTGCCTCTGTATTTATTTTTGTTCATCGGTTTATAATGTTCTTTGTATTCCACAAATGAAATGAGATCATGTGGTATTTTTCACTGACTGGCTTATTTCGCCTAGCATAATGCTCTCCAGTTCCATGCATGCAGTTTCAAATGGTAAGAATTCCTTACTTTTAAAAAATATATTTTATTTATTTTTTACAGAGAGGAAGGGAGAGGGATAGTTAGAAATATCCATTAGAGAGAAACATCAATCAACTGCCTCCTGCCTACCCCCTACTGGGGATGTGCCTGCAACCAAGGTATATGCCCTTGACTGGAATTGAACCTGGGACCCTTCAGTCTGCAGGTCAAAGCTTTATCCACTGAGCCAAACCAATTAGGGCAAGAATTCTTTTTTTTTTTTTTTTTTTTTTTTTTTTTTTTTTTTTTTAACAGCATTGTATAATAGTATTCCATTCTGTAGATGTACGACAGCTTTTCTAATCTACACATCTACTCATGGGCATTTAGACTGTTTCCAGATCTTAGCTATTGTACAAATTGTGCCATTATCAACATAGGGGTGTATATATATCCTTTCTGACTGGTGTTTCTGTTTTCTTGGGATATATTCCTAGAAGTGGGATTACTGGGTCAAATGACAGTTTCATTTTTAATTTTTTGAGGGAATGCCATACTGTTTTCCATAGTGGCTGCATCAGACTGTATTCTATTTTCTTTAGGGCCCATAGAAAGTAAGGGCAGGATAAAGACAGTGTTTTCTTCTTTTTGAACACTTCCCTTAACTTATTTTTAATTGAATTTATTGGTGTGACATTGGTTAATAAAAATATATAGGTGTACAATTGTATACTACATCATCTTTATATTGTATTGGGTGTTCACCATCCAAAGTCTAGACTGTTTTCAAATTTATTTCTTTTAATTACTCAAAATAGTTTTACAAATATCAATTTTTTGAGATTCAATGGTTATTGTCTTATTTAATATTTTATATATTTGTGGTTCCTTTCCCTTTTTATTATTTCTTTTGTCTTTTTAATGATTTTAAATTATTTTAACTAACAGTTGGTCCTGCTGTTTTTCTCTTATGAAATTAAATTTATGGCTGTGTTTTTATTATTTTCTAGCTGATGCTTTGTCCTGACTTTTTGTTTCTTATACAACTTTTGATTGGTGCATTAAATATTTTATTATTTATTTTCCTACATATATTTAATGCTATTAGCTTTTTAATGCAATCAATTTTATTGTACTCCCTAAATCTTTATATGTAGGTTTGTATTGTCATTAGTTTTAGAACTTCTTCAATTTCAGTTTTTATTTCCCTTCTTTTTCTTTTTTTAAATATTCATCTGAGGATAGATAGTGTGTGTTTTTTTCCTCTTTTAATTGATTTATAGAGAAAGAGGAAGGGAGAGAAACATTAACCTGTTGCCTTCTCAATGCTCTCCAACACCCCCTGACTGGTAATTGAATCTGCAATGTCTTCGGTGTATGTTATGACGTTTCAACAAACTGAACTGCCTGAACTGCAATTTTATTCCCCTTTGATACAAGGTTTGTTTAACAAATAGTTTTTAAAAATTTAGGGAGAGTGTGTATTTTTTCTTCTGATTTTAATATTAAGTTCTAGTTTTCTTACCATTTGATCAACATTTTAGTATGATTTCTACTTTATAATAGAATTCCTGTTTTGTTAATTTTCAAAATAGTAGTTTGGGGAAAATAAATAGTAAAAATTTAAAATAAAACACACACTTATCTTTCATCTGTTATATCTTCATCATAGTATTACTAAGTAAGTAGTAGCTCTCCAGTAAGAGATACACAAATGTGAAACTGAAATATTGTTCATTGATTTAGTTTTTGTACTTAATATTGGGAAATGATTTGTTTCTTATCAATGGAGAAGTTATAATCACAATTTGAAGCAGCTATGCCTTAAAATATCATGCAACATTACAGAGATTGATATAAATGTATAAATATTGATAAAGAAAAGTTCTTAAGCCACTTTTCCAAATCTTAAGAAAATAGGTAGCCCAAGCTGGGTTGCTCAGTTGGTTGTAGCATTGTCCAGTACAATAAAAGATTGCTTGTTGGATTCTTGGTCAGGGCACATATCTAAGTTGTGGGTTCGATCCCCATTCAGGTGCATACGAGATGCAAACATCTCTCATGTTGATGTTTCTCTCTCTCCTCCTTCCTCTCTAAAATCAATAAAAACATATCCTCAGGTGAAGATTAAAGAAAAAGAAAACATGTATACTAAATTTTATTAAATGTACATAGTATAAAAGATTCATTTCCTATACTGAATATTTAAACAATTTTAGCTGGATTAATTTTTCAAATAAAATTTTATGTAGACCCAGTATATAAAAAAAATAGATAAAAGCTTAGCCATTGTCTACCTTTTATAACCTGAAAAAATTGCTTATTATAAAAGCATAAAATGAAATCAGTTCTGTATAGAAGAAAAAGTAACCAAAGCAAGACAAAAAAAGAAAAAGAAAAAAAAAAGGTTGAAAGTATTTACAAGATTTTCTTTTTGTGTACTGAAAAATATGCAAATAACTTGTACATACTGCTTTATTTGGACAAGCCCTTAAAGGTTACAGAAAGAGAATACTTATTGCTTATGACAATAAGAATTTATATTAAAAATATGCAATATGTGAGCAGGAAAAATGTCAATTGTATACTTATACAAATGTATGTAAATGCATCTAACAGAGATTGGGATTTTATGATACAGATTGTAAAAATGGAATGGACAGTTGAGTAGAGAGGATTAAAGAAAACACCTCTGGTTTAGAACCTGCCCCCTGTGGACATGACAAAGCTAGACACTACCTGAAACCTGATCCTTGCTCCAGGGACACATCCTCAGACATGAGGGGCACAGCTTTCTTCATGGAATAATGACTGGAGCCTGGCCAGCATGGCTCAATGGTTGAGTATGGACCTACCAATCAGGTGGTCATGATTCCATTCCAGGTAGGTATACATACTAGGGTTGCAGGCTCCATCCCATGGATGGGGTATGCAGGAGGCAGCTGGTCTATGATTCTCTCTATCATTGATGTTTCTGTCTCTCTCCCTTCCTCTCTGAAATAAAAAATATATATATATTAAAAAAAATAAAAGAGTTCATTATAATAATGATGTAAATAAAAGACAGTACATTTGTTGTAATATATTTATACATATTTATAATCTTTAATTACTATATACTTTTTAAAAATTAAAAAAGCAATACAAATAGCTTCCTAAAAACATGTTTTAGATAACTTTACAAAGCCCAGTAAGGATTTTTGTTTTTTTTAAAAAAAAAAACAGTATAGCAATCATGTTTTTCTGGTTGTCCATAAAAAATGTATTTTTCTTTTAAACTCCAGGAATAAAAACTTAATCAGTGAGAGGTCAGATCCAACACACACACACACACACACATACACACATACGTATGGTCTGACTGAATACATTGAAGCAGTTCTGATTACCTTTATGTGTGTTTTTTAAATTTATTATTCAATTTAAAAAAAAAAAAACTCCTAGAAATCACTAATAAAGGGCACTTAGTCCTATGGAAAAAGACATTAAAAGATATTTGCCATCAGAGATTACCTACCAGAACTATAAATCATATGTCATTTAGTGATGTATCCATAACTACTTAGCTGCCATGACAAAATCGGATAGTGATTACATGATTTATGAGGTATAGAGGAAGAACCCCTCAAGGGGAATATTCACACACAGAGACCAAAATATTTGAACACAGAAAGAGTATTTTACTTTTCTTAATTTCAATTCAGATTTACATGAGGAAGGAAAATCTAGTGAGTAATTTAAGTACGATTTTATGAGGTTAGATATAAAAGATAATAAATTAGAATATTTCTATCAAGGTGATAAAATAATAAAAAAATACTTGCAGCATTTTAAAGAGTATAAATATTTTGTTTCTCAGGAAATAAAAAGAAATGTTCAATAGGAAAACAATCAGACTATTGGGCTTGCAGTTCTGGTTTAAATTCAAGCTCCATAGCTTATTACTTTTTAATCTTTGCGCTATTATTTAAGTCCTTTGTGCCTTCATTTGAAAATTGAAATTAAAATGCCCATTTCATAAGGATGTTCTAAAAATCACTTAAAACCATGTTTGGCACACAGAGTCACCAGTTTTAAAGTGGTAACTCTCATCATCATTATTAGGAAACAGTGCTACCAAGCACACAACTTTTTTTTTTTTAATTGAAATGGCTTTAGTCTTACCACAACTTCTGTTTAAAAGAATGTGTGGAACAAAGGATATAAGTGGGATTCAAAATGAGATGCATGACTCTCAGTAGCACTAAAATTCATGAAACTAGAGAGTGGCTTGCAAAAGTAATATTTTGTTCAATGAACTTTTCCGTTCCCATTAGACTTTGTTAAGACAAATTTAGGCAATAAAATTTTTTCAAACATCTCCTTATTTGGAAAACTCTTTTGTGGAGATAAGAGCTTCAACCTGGTCATAAAAACTAGGAAGAGGTTAATTTTAGACAAGTCATCAGTTTTCTTTGGTTTAGTAAAAACTTTGGCTAATAGTTGGGTACTGAAAATATCAGGTCAACATTTTGTCAAGTATATGACTGTCTAACCACTAGGGTTATACACCTGAAACTAATACAAAATAATACTAAATGTAAAAGAAAAGGCTAATGTCTATGAAGGTCTCTGTGTGTATGCACTACATTATTCAAAATGTGTTAAATAAATTGATTGATTTAATCCTTACAACCTCAAAAAATTTTATTATTCTCATTTGTGGTAGCAGAGGTAAATATTACATGATTCCTAATTTTGTATTCTGCCACAGGTATGGGGCAGATATGTTTAAAAATAAATATACGTTAGCTAAAAAAATAAATGCACAAGTTTCAGAGAAAGGCAAAACTATGCATTAATCAAATCCCATAGTTACAGTACTCAACAGAACTTTTGTATTCAATGTCAAAAAATAGTGACTATGCTGATTTTTCTATATATTTCTTGAATATAGCTTTTATGCTTCTCTCAATTCTATTTTAAGTGGTACAAACTGACAGTCTCCAAATATAGCATAAATTGAAGAATACATGACTATTTCTTTTTCACATAATGTTGCTGCACGCCGATACTTAAGAGGTCAGATCTTGCTCAAAGAGCAGAGCCACAGTGTAATGCCAGCCCGGTGTCAATAAAAGGCATTGAAGGAATGCCAAGATCAAGGAATCTGTGGAATCTTTCTTCATAAAGTCCTTGAAAAAGAGCCAAACTTATTTTTTTTGTAATACATAATATGACTAACAGTGATGGCATAAAGTTTGGATTTTTATACTGTATAAAATATAGTCCTACATTTGGTACTATATTTTTATGAATTATAATAATTTTCATTAATTTAAATATTTATTGGAAAATACCCACTTTTAATTTCTAATATGCTTTAGGTTTTTAAATAATGCTTTTGAGCAAGAGCTGGTATGCTTAGTGATCAGAGCATTAGCCCACACACCCATGGGTCAAGGTTTGATTCCCAGTCACGGGCAAGGACTTGGATTACAGGTTCTTTCTCTCCCCCTCCCTCTGTGCCACCCACCCTTTCTAAAAAGATATTCTCGGGTTAGGGTTAACAAAAAAATATAATGCAATAAAATGGAAAAAAAATCTATTTGTGATTAAAAAAAAGTTAGTAGTTAATTTAAAAGCAATAAATATGTTTTATAAAGAGAGCATAGTTCTTGAATTTAGTGTATAAGTGAGTAAAATTTGGGAAATATTGTGCTAACCAAACAATGTATTCAGGATTATACTGGAGAATTTAAACTCTGCTCTTCAAAACTAGCTGCTCTCAGGATATATACAGAGAGACTAACCCAGTTTTAGACGCAAAGATTAAAAAGCTGACGTTATGTTGCAGTTTTTCAAACACCCAAAGGCATTTGCATTTTAGTGGCTACAGGGCAATGCCAATTTTTTCAGTTGCCTCTTTTATTAAGTATGCAATCTAAATAGTAGGAACACATATTTACCCTGTCTAATGAAAACAGAATGCAGCATTTTAGCACATTTATTTGCCTTGGTCTTACTCATGCAAAAAGTTTGTACTTTCATTTGGATGAAAGCAGGAAGATCCTGGGAAGCCGGAAGGTTTTGTTTCACAAGTGGACTGCAGCAGCAGACCTCTATCATGGTGCCTGCCCTGAAGTCCCTCCCCCACTGTGGCTTGTGTTCTTGGTGAGTCCCAGTCCGTTCACCATGAGGAACAACTCAGGCAGGCAGAAGATCTAGGTCTAAACAATTCCCCACTGAGATGATGATATCAGGGCTGGGGCTGAGGAAGCTATTCAACTTCCCTTGTTTCAGTTTCCTAATCATCCAGATCACCAGGTTAATGTGAAAACCAAATAACCATAAACATTAACTATTTAAAATACCCTGTAAGTACCCATAAATCTTAGCTATGGTATTAATTCTGAACTGGAAAGAGTTGACTTTTAGCTACTAATATGCATTTGAGCTTAACTGAGATAGAACTTTTTGGGGATCCTGCAGACATAATTATGAAGAGCAAGTATGTTTCCTTTTGCATTGATTTAATCATAATAGTGGTACCTCTTCACACCTCTCAATGGCTATTATAAAAAAGTCAACAAATAACAACCTTTGGCCAAGCTATGTTAAAAAGATAATTTTCATGCAGTCACCATACACCCAGCAATTCCACCTCTATTTATCTGAAGAAGGCAGAAGAACTAATTTGAAAAGACACAGGCAAAGCTAAATAAAATAAGTCAGACAAAAAAAAGACAAATATAGCATTATGTCACTTATATGTGGAATCTAAAAACAAAACAAATGAACAAACAAGACAGAAATACACTCAAAGATACAGAGAACAAAAAAAAAATGATTGCTGGAGGGGAGGAGGATATGAGGATGAGTGATAAAGGTGAAGAAGAATAAGAAGCACACACTTCTAGTTTTAAAGTAATAAGTCACGGGAATGTAATGTAGAGCACAGAGAATACTTCGCATAGTGACAAATAGTCACTAGATTGCGATGTTCACACCATCTCTCTCTATAAAAGCCTAAGCGACCAAATGGCCATAAGGACTATTATGACCATTATGCACACTACCACCAGGGGGCGGATGCTCAGCATAGAGCTGCCCTCTGGTAGTCAATGTGCTCCCACAGCAGGAGTCCCGCTCCTGTGAAAGACACATCCCAGCGGCCCACCAGCCAGGTGGCAGCCACTCACTCCCTCAGAAGTCTTGCAGGTCCAACCTCTGAGGAACAGGCCAGGAGCCAATGGACCAGCACCTCCAGCATTATCCCAACAGGGCCCTCAGCCTCCTGGAAGCTGGCCTCGGGCACTGCAGCCCTTTCCCCTCCCTAGATGCCTCACAAGGAAGAAACAATATAAAAG
Organism: Pipistrellus kuhlii; assembly: GCF_014108245.1. Lineage (NCBI taxonomy): Eukaryota > Metazoa > Chordata > Mammalia > Chiroptera > Vespertilionidae > Pipistrellus > Pipistrellus kuhlii. Next base: position 45,877,191 of record NW_023425540.1, on the reverse strand, counting down.
TGATACCAGGTGCCTCCCGACATCCAGCACAAATGTCAACTGAATGGATCCATATCCCAGGGCATCAAGAGGGCCAATTTCATCCTGCAACAACCTCCTGGGGACCACCTGAGCACGAATTCATGCACCAGGCTTCTAGTAAGGTATATAAACATTGAGTCACTATGTTGTACACCTGAAGTTAATATTGTATGCCAACCACACATAAATAAAAAAATTTAAATTAATGCAGACAGTTTTCTACTCTTAAAAAAGTAAATGTTTAATATTACCTTTTTATTTTGTACTATGATCCAACAATGCTGCTTAGACAATTTTTTCCCCTAAGTAATGATGAGATTTATTTAAATACTAGAGGCCTAGTGCAAGGATTCATGCACCGGTGGGGTTCCCCAGTGCAGCCTGCACTCCCTTGCGATCCGAGACCCCTGGGGGATGTCAGACTGCTAGTTTTAGCCCAAAATTGGCAGTCTGACATCTCCCAAGGGATCTAGTAGTGCCTAAAGCAGCAGATGGCCAGGGAGGAGCCTGAGCCCAGGCTGGCGCCATACCACTCCTGCTCATCCTGGCGCCACGGCACCTGCCTCTGCCGCCACTGGGCAGCACTGCTGCAGAGGCAGGAGAGGCTCACACCACTGCAGCAACACTTGCCAGCTCTGAGCCTGGCTTCTAGTGCACATCAGTGATCTGAGCAGAGCTCCTGCATTGAGCGTCTGCCCCCTGGTGGTCAGTGTGCCTCATAGCTACTGCCCGGTTGTCCGATCATCCTGTCACTTAGGAATATATATATATTGATATATATACATACACACACACACACACACACACACACACACACACACACACACACATATATATATATCTCAGAGGCCCAGTGTGTGAAATCACATGGCCCTGCCCACTGGTGCTCACCTTCCGGGCACTCTCCTCACTGCGCCTATCCGCCCATGCCCCACCCACTTGCTGCCCTGCCTGCCCACCAACTGCCAGCCTTGTTGCAATCTGACTCTGCCGGCCATGGGGGAGGGACTGAGAGGTGCTCCATGCACTTCATGGTGACCGTCATTTGGTCATTCCAGCATTCCAGTGTTAAGGCCACTGGCCTTTTATATATTAGATACAGATTAGGACATATGTTATAGCATTATTTGCATATATGTGTATATATAGGTATGTGTATGTATATATAAATATTGATGTATTTATACACACAAATATGTATAAATATGATTTGGCATTTACCAACAACTGCAGTGATTTTTTTTTTCAATTGTTGCACAGTACAGTCAGTCGGACATTCCACATAGTGCTAAACTAACAGTTTGAATTATTTTTCACATGATCATAACTATAAATTATATATCTGTGAACAAAGACTTGACAATAACATAAAAATTGAAAAAATAAATTGTTTTTGAGTAGTGTTGAGATTTCAGGTTTATATTTTCCTTTCAAATTAATTTTACCTGACTATACTTTTGTTAGGATTCCCAAACTCAGAAGAAAATGTATTGATTTATGGATATTTGCACTTTTCTAAAACTATGCCTCTACTCATGCCAATACAGTCACTTAAAATGCCCACTCATTTCCTCCTCATTTCTCAAAATTTCATTCATCTTTCAGGGCCTGCCCAATTCCCAGTTCTTTAATAAAGATCTCTCTGACTACCTCAACCTGAAATGAATTCTCCTAGCTTGGAGCTCCCCTGGAAATTCTTGTCTGCACAATGTATTTAGAAATTAATCACGCATTGTCTTGAGATGGTGAAAAGACAGCCCAGGCTTTGAAGTCAGATAGACTCAGATAAATCCTGAGTCTACTACAAAACAGCAGTGTGACCTTGGGCAAATTGCTTGTTCTGAAATAAAGATAGTGACTATCCAGTTCTCTCCCTGTGCCTGATGTGGTTTAGAATGCTTTGTATGTGTTAATTTATTTAATCCACACAATGGCTGCATAAAATGGGTGGCATTATGATTCCTTTTATGCAGACAAAGGCATTAAAGCACTGTGTATGCCCCTATTTATATGCATCTGTACCTGTGACTCCCTATCTGTGCCTCTACAAACTGCCCAAGGCCACAGTGTCAGTTGCACACATGGGATTCCAACTCTGGCAGCCTGGCAGCTCAGTCTACGTTCCTATGCAGTGTAACATGTGACCTCTCAGCTTCGGCGCCAGTGGTGCATGATAGCTATTAACCTCACGGGATTATTAAGTGGGTGAAATGAAAATAAACATATAAATTGGCACATAGTAAGTGTATAACAAATGCTAGTTGGCATTTCCCTTCCTTTTCTGCTGCCTCAAACTACCACTTATATCTGTTCTCAACTTCCCTGTTGAGTCTTGCCTGTGCAGATGGAGCTTACACTTCTAGGCTCCTGTAATACCAAGCCCTTGGTGGCACACACTCCTAAGCAAGGTACTGGAACAACTTTGAAACCTGGATCTGTGTGCTTTCCGCTTCCTCTGACCCCAATCCCCGACTCCTATCACCAATCGTTTCCTGCCAACCTTCTGCTGTCTTACCCACTGCAACCATCCCAACCCGCTCTCCCTACAATGCCCTGCCCCTCTCCTGTGGCTAATGCAGACTCCTACAGATCCAGCTCGGCCCTGCCTCCTCCTCAAAGAAATCGCTAACTGCTCCCTTGGGGAAAGAGCCTATGTCTATGCTCCTACAGCATCCTCCACAGGCCAGCATTTGCAGTGAGGGAGGTAAGCCCAAGTTATTTCAATACATTGTGGAAAAATTTGGAGGGCACAGAGACTAGATTCAACCCGCCTTAGTCCTTCAAATAATTTACACAGAAACTTGGACTGTCAGCATGCAGTGGTTGTTTATTGAATTTTCTTTGTAATACAAAGATATTTTTGGGACTTGATATGCGAGGAAGCTATGGTAAACAGTATTCCTAGTAATAGTGTCTCTTCTTTCATGAATTACAAAACATTAGCATTTCCCACAGTGTATCTATACAGCTAGATGTTCTGCATGTGTGTATGTGGGGGCTAGGGGGAGGGGTAGTCCTATGGCCAAATATATTTGCAAACTACTGTACTCTCATTATAGGAACTATTCATTGAGAATCACACATTTAATAGAAGTGAACAAAATGGAAACAATCTACAACCTTATGGATTTTATGACATATCAGATTCCTGAGAAGTCTTGCAATAAAGAAACATGTTTTACCTTTTTGGAACCAATATATTTCAATATATTTGATCAGCATTCTATTGTATAATCCAAATCAGTATTCTGGACACACATTACAGAAAATATTGCCTATTAGTGTTAATCAAATCAAATATTATTTTTTTCCTCTTTTAACTTAAGTTTAATCCTTGTTATATTATAATTCTAATTGTCACAATAAATAAATAAAAGAAAAAAATTGAGTTACAGCAAACATGGTTACATATTAAAATACATCATTATAAGTGTTTAAATTGTAGTTCTATTTGATGTGCTATTTTTTAAATGCTATGGTAAATGATGTTAGAGCACTGATAATAAGGCAAAAGCAAAAGCCACTGAAAACTCTTCCTGGAAGTAGAAATAAGCAAAGCTTTGAAAACACTGATTTATTGATTTGCAGCTGCTGAATTAATATATGCTGGATTAATATAGTATTATTGAATCCATACTCCAGCCTTTGCTATGGTGCTATAATGTACTTTTTTTTTTTTAACTTAGTCTAGAATATCTCTACCAGACTAAAATAGAAAAAAAAAATTTAAATCAGGCACCACTTTTTTGTAACACATAGTAATTCCTTGGGTGAAAAACAAAAAGCTGGCCTAAATTATCTGGTCTGTTGTCTTGATTTTCTTCATTCATTTTCATGTTACTTTCATGATCTACTAGCCAAAATAAAGTTATCTTATTAGACTTATCTCTACACCTTCCAGTTTTTAAACACCTGCTTTATATTGACATTTTCTCTTTCCTTGGTATTAGTGGGTTTTTATGTGCTGTCCCCATCTACTCCAGTGAATATTCATTTTATATTCCCTCAGAGAGTAACACCTGCTGTTTTTATCTTCTCAGTGTGGGCATTACCCAACATTTCGTTAGGGGATCTTTTCTGTATACAGTAGTCTTCTATCTATATTTAACTCTGCATCAGCAGGGATTCAAGAAGTACTTCAAACACCCCACATACTCAGAAATATTTAAGTGAATGCATGAGATAAAAAAAAAAAAAAAAAAAAAAAAAAAAAAAAAAAAAACCACAACTAAATAAACAGCTGGATCATTGCGGCTCAGTGGTTGAGTGTTGACCCATGAACCAGGAGATCACGATTTGATTCTCCATCAGGGCACGTGCTCCCTTGGCAGGCTTGATGCCCAGGAGGGGGTGTGCAGGAGGCAGCCAATCCATGATTCTCTCTCATCACTGATGTTTCTCTCCCTCTTCCTTCCTTTCTGAAATCAATAAAAACATAAAACATATTCTTTTAAAAAAACTGAATAAACTATTGCAAGTGTTGATGGTGTAATAGAAGGAAAGGGGATAGCAAGAGGGATAAAAGCTCATTTGAGGTGCTCCTTTCTCATGATTTTTGCCACATGAGACAAAGATATTACAGAACTTTATTGGATAAATTATAGCTCTATCAATATTAAATGGAACTCTAGCCTTGTTAGAATTTATATCTGAAATATACATGTTATCAAAAAGGATCATGCCTGATTTATAGGTAGCTAAAAAATCTCAGTTTTCTCCCCTCTGGATTTTTTCATAATTGAGTATGATATATTACTTCTCCCACAAAGTGAAATTAAGACAGGGAGGGGTGAATTGGAATAGACAGAAAATGTTAATGCAAGACAAAAGCCAATTTCATGTTGTACAAATTATATATTTGGACTTTCATCAAAAGAGAACATTATTTTTGCCAATAATAACTTAGTTAAAAAAACAAAGGCCCATTTATAAAGATTACAAAGTCAATTGTCTAAAGCTTTAAAAAATAATCCAAATCTAATTAAAATAAAATTGGAGTTGCATAGTGTAATGTTGAAATAATTAAACCAAAGATACAGGTGTCTTGTTTGTCCATCTGGAATTTTGAAATTTGAGACAAATTTACTTGACACATTTTATATTTAGTTATAAAACTACAAATTGTGTTTAAAATGTTAGCATCAACAATTGTATAATAAGTTGGAAAAACACCCTTTTTAGTGTTGTCTCTAGCCTTCTAAAAGTTCCTGGATGGGTGATAAAATATCTATTAATACTTTTATAATGAGCTCTCAGTATAAAAAAACACCCATGTAACATTTTAAAGCTGGCTGTCAAGTAATGTAGAAAATAGTGAATACATTTGTTATTCATTACCTGATACTTTATAGTTATGAATTTTTCATATCCCTGTAGTGTCATCTTACCCCAGCTGCCCTGGCATACATCCTGGTTCAAATCAGGGCCAGCCAAACATAAATAAATAAATGAAGTTGAACATGGAGCTCTTCAAGGTCCTTTCTCTGATATAGAGAAAAATCTTTGTTTTGTTTTTGGAAAGGTTGCAGTCAAGTAGGCATTAATAAAAGGAATAGTTAATATTAAAAATAATTCATACTTATTCATACTTTGAAACAGTTGTTGGATAGTGACTTTAGAAAGATCAGAATGTCCATGAACTAATCATTTTCACAGAACATTTGAAGTTAACAAGTCCTTAGCTGTCCATTCTGATGTATTTAGAACATCACTTCCTAAATTCTAGAAATCATGCTTGTTTTGCCTTAAAATATATTAAATTACATTTCATAAAAGTTTCTCACTCACACTCACTTGACAAAATAATACTCCAATTATAATACCTTATTAATTATATTTCTTTTTTTATTAATGTTATGTCAAATATCTTTTTTTAGATACATTTAGATGCATGTCTTAAATTGGGATGCCCTAAGTCAGCAAATGAAGTATACTGTGTCATGATGGTTCTGTGTGCCCGCTTATTTCACAATTACAAAAAATATATAATATTTACCTGCAAGATACACTCAATACTCTGTGTAATTACCAATAATTTACGGTAACTTGATCATCTATTAAAAAAACATCATAAGTGAGGAAAACGATAATGTAAAAATAAACTTCAATCAGTCTCTCTCTCTCTCCAAACTAAATGACATAATTTTTCATATGGTGTGTCCAAAAAATGTGTACACATATTTTGAATAATTATAATGCCAGTGTTTATTAAAATACATTTCATTTTCAATTTGAGCTATCAATCCTTAATGTGTGCATACATTTTTTGTATTTTAGTTTTTGTTAATAGCAAAAATCTGGGGCAGAACTCACATGAGAATTTGTCACAACTCTATAATTGTTATTATAATGCAACTGTGTTCTAAGTTAATTGGGCTTTTTGTGGACATAAATGGTTTTAGTATTTGAATTAGAATGCTAACAGTGGTAAACTACTGTTAATGTTGAAATTTCATTGGCTCCTATATAGAAATGGGCCTGAAGCCTGTTCTATTGAAGATGATCCAAAGAAGTTTCTTATCTCAACAATTAAGTCAGAATCATACAGGCTTTCTCACATTTTAATAACTTCCAGATGGTGGAGGAACTAAAATAAAACTAAGAATTCAACAAAAGTTTGGGAAAATATTAGCATAGTACAAAAGACTAAGAACACCAAGGAAGTTATTTTCAAACTAGTTTTCCTTGCTTTAAAAAATGCCACTGGCAAGAATAATGATGCCTCCATAATGTTACTAAAGTGCTATATTTGTAAAGCAGCATGTAAGTCTCATAAAAGGGTAATGATTTCCTTAAGTGATAGTAAAATAAGCTTTCACGTAGAGATATGCTGAGGTACTACTGTTCATGGGCAGCACTAGAGTTACACCACCTACTTTGTATTGCAATTTTCACTAACAGGAAAAAAGGAATTACAGTAATGGTCACATTTTCCTTCCTCTGACATAAAAAAATAACTCTAGTGGAGTTCAACTAAGTAGAGAAAATGATAAAATCTTATATAAAATTTATGCTTATTTGACCATTCCTCTGTATCTAAGCAGGTTCTTTGAATAGATTAGGAGTAAATTTCTCTCACTGATCATAGAATTACCCCCAGGTATCTATTTTCAGTTGATGTGGTCTCTGCTAGATTTCTCAGTTACTGCCACTTTATAACATATGTACAGGTTTCTTAACACTTATATTAAGTAACACCTGCCTTCTCCCTTCCATGTTTGTATGTCAAATAATAGTCAATAAATCAATGAGTATTGGTAAAATATCTCTTATGAGTAACATAAGAAGTTTCAAAAAATTCCTTCAGTGTAACTTTCTTACAAGAGAAAAATTTTGTCTATCGTATATAGTCTTCACTACTTAATGATGGGAATATGTTCTGAAAAATTCATGGGTAATTTCATAGAGTGCTCTTACATAAACCTAGACGACATAGCCTACTACACACCTAGGTCACATGGTATAGCCTATTTATCCTAGGCTATAAGCCTGTACAGCATGCTTCTGTGCACAAACACAATATTAAATCAAACACAAAGCTAAAATGATGTAATCAAGAGATTTGGTAGACATGAAATGTATGAGGCCTATACTGGTGTAATACAGCATACAGTTTTATAGCACATAATTTTTATAAACAAATTATAAAACACTAAAATAATGATACATAAACCAGCAACATAGTCATTTGTTATCATTATGAAATATCACTTACTGTACATAATGTATATGCTATACTTCTGTGATTGGCAGCGCAGGTTTGTTTTTATCAGCGTCATCACAAATGCATTACTGTTAGTAATGCAGCATGCTACAATATGCCAGCTATGACATCACTAAGCAATCAGAATTTTTCAGCTCCCTTATAATCTTATGATATTACCATCATATATGCGATCCATTGCTGACTAAAACATTATGCAGGCATGACTATAATTGTAATTCCCCCAAAATAGAAATTCCACATTAAATTCTATTGGCCAATTGCTTATAAAATCAACAATATTATTATCTCCTGTACCATAATTCTCAATTGGATTTTTTTACTCCTTATCAGCAAGAAGAAACAGAATTCAGAATTTTCCAGTAAGTAGCAGGCACATTAAATATATTAAAATGTTGTTATATTAAGTTTGGCAAGGCAATGCATAGACCTTATATCAAGAAGTTTGTGAGTATGATCCTAAAGGATTCAAATGGAATTATGGCTTCTGAGGCAGATATTTCAAAATGAATGCCTTTGAATGATGCTTGCAGATAAATAACATAGGTGACTGTGGTGAGGAATAGCTCTCATTCTGAAGTCTAAAGTGTACCTATACCCCCCCCCCCCTCAAAAAAAGCATAACCTAATCAGGCGTCCTCAAACTTTTTAAAGTGGGGGCCAGATCACGGTCCCTCAGAGAGCTGGAGGGCCGGACTATATAAACTACTAATTCCTACTGTAACACCTCGGCTGTGCTCACTGCCCAAAAAACCTGGCAGGCCGGATCAGACTCCTCTGTGGGCCACATGTGGCCCGCGGGCTGTAGTTTGAAGACGCCTGAATTGATAGAAGCTTTCTGACTTTCTGTGGTTTCATAGAAAGCTTACCCCAGTAGTACCAAATTACTGAAGTGTTTGCCTCAAACATTTAAACTTTCCACATAAGTAAAATCAAAACAAAAAGTGCCAAAATGTTAAATTCTGTTTTCATTGCACAGGGCAAATAATTATTCCTACCATTGAAATTATACTTGTTGTTGTTTGTTAAAGAATATTTTATTGATTTTTAGAGAGAGAGAAAAGGAGAAGGAGAGAAAAACACCAATGTGAGAATGTAACATCAATTGGCTACCTCTTGCATGCTCTCTGAGAATCAAGTTCACAACCTCAGCATCAAAAGGCAATCTTGGGTACGTGGGACAATGTCCAATCAACTGAGCCACACTGACCAGGGCTAAATTATACTTTAACTAATAGAAGAACTAGATGTGAAAATTGGTGTTGCTCTATAGCCTGTGCATGTTTGAAAAACAGTAACATACAGCCAGCTTTTTCAATCCTCAAATCTGAAACTAGTTGTTTGATTGGACTATCTGCTCTAAGAGCAAATAGTTCTTCAGAATATAGCCTCAGGCCAGAGGATCATGTGAAGAACAAAAAAAATACTTTTTTTGGTGCATTTCTATTCCACATTTTCTATAATTAAAAAGCTAAAATGTACCAAACAATTCATCACTAAATGTCTAGTTCCTTAACAGGAGAGGAACAGAGAGTAAGAATTTATAAGTTTATCCTTACAAGACTAAATAAATTAAAAAAAAAACAATATTTTTGGATGTAATAATTCTTAATTTTATTCAGAGCAAATGTTTACACCTCATAGAATAAGCAAATTATAAACCAATTATTTCATAATTAAAATTTTCAAAGAGCCAGATAAATGATACTAAAAATGAAAACATAATTCCAAATAGAATTTTCAACAAAAAATTAACTGAAACAAAAGAATTCTATAATGAGCTAAACAGTGTTCTTAACAAATTAACGTGAATTAAGTCATGTTTGCAAAAGAGGAATTACGATTTTAAAAATAATTTACTAAGTGATATTTTAAGAAAAAAAATGACTGAATTAAAATTCAGCATCATCTTGACAAAATGGAGCCATTAAATATGATGAAGCCTTAGTATCTCATCTCACTTTTATTCAATTACTTTTTTAATAGTAATTCATGAAGCAATTGTTTTGGCAAGCAACAATATATGAAAAATAATGCAAGACATATCTTGGTAAAATATTATAAGTATTTTACTATATTTCTATGCAATTCTGTTATCTTAAAACTTCTTTACAGGGCCAGAGCACTAGATCTTCACATATCCATTGCCTGAATATCATTTGAAAAATTCTAAAATGGTCCCAATTACCTTTATCCCCCAGTATTACTCTTGTAATTATGTCCAGGTAACAGGGCAAAAGGAAATTTGAAATGTTGTTAATGTTACATATAGACCCCCTTAAAAATGGGAGTGGGACTAATCACATAAGCAAAAGAGAAGCAGAAAGTTTTCTCCAACCTATAGCAGAGCAAGAAATCAGAAATTGGAAGCATGAGAGGATTGGATATAGCACTGCTGTTTGGGAAATGAAAGACCATGTGGAAAGAACTTAAGAAAGGTCCCTAGAAACTAAGATCAACCCTATTCTACCATTCATCAAGGACATGAGACAGTGAAGTATATTTTCCCCCAGAACCTAAAAACAAAACAAAACAAAACAAAAAACGCAGGATGGCTGACTTGATTTTGACTTTGTGATATCCTAAGCAGGGAACCTGGTGGATCCCACCTGGGCTTCTAACCTACAGAGATGAGCAAGTAAGTGCATGTTCTTTTAAGCTTTTAAATATGTGGCAATTTCCCACACTCCAAAACAAGCCTACCTAATAAAAGAGTGATATGCAAATTAATCACCACTCCTCAATACTCACAGGCCACGCCCACCAGCCAATCAGAGCAAGTATGCAAATAAACCCAACCAAGATGGCTACAGCCACAGAGAGTAGGAGTAAGCCAAGCTTTCTACCTGACCTTGCTGGCCTAAGTCTCCACTCAAGGCTACAAAGTTTCAATTGTAGAAGGTAAACAAATTCCAATAGAAATGGCTGCCACCATGGAGCAAACAGGAGGCTTGGCTAGAACGTAAATAAATTCCAGATACCAGGGCCTCTGCTTGGGTTGCCAGGGGATGTGACTGGTCTGCAAACCACCACAGGCTTTTTGCTCAGGCTGTCCCACACCCCAAGGGAACCCCCACCCTGATCTGGGTTACCCTCCAGAGCAAACCTGACAGCCCCCACACGTGCACCAGGCCTCTATCCTATCTAATAAAAGAGTAATATGCAGATTATCCATCATTCTAACCCACAAGATGGCTGCCCCATGTGATCAAAGATCCTGCCCCCATATGGAAACAAGAGGGCCACCCCAAGATGGCCAGCAGGGGAGGGCAGTTGGGGGGGGGAAGGCCTGCAAAGAAGGACAGTTGGGGGCAATCAAGCCTGCAAGGGAGGGCAGTTAGGGGTGACCAGGCTGGCAGAAAGGGAAGTTGGGGGCAAACAGGCTGGCAGGGGAGCAGTTAGACATCAATCAGGCTGGCATGGGAGTGGTTAGGGGGTGATCAGGCTGGCAGGCAGAAGTGGTTAGGGGCAATCAGGAAGGCAAGCAGGCAAGCAGTTGGGAGCCAACAGTCCTGGATTGTGAGATGGATGTCCAACTGCCCATTCAGGCCCAATCCCAGTGGGTAGGCATCGGGTCTAAATGGGCAGTCAGAAATCCCTTGAGGGATCCTAGATTGGAGAGGGTGCAGGCTGGGTTGAGGGACAACCCCTGCCCCCATGCAGGAATTTCGTGCACAGGGCCTCTAGTCTATATCATAAAAGGCCTGTGATCATGACACCGTAATGATGGAATAACCAAACAATCGGTCACCAGGAGGTGCTGGAGCACCTCTCAGGCCCTCCCCCACCCTTCCCCAGAGCCCCAGCAAGGCATCACAGGGCATTGGACATGGCCCTGATGGCAGGCTAGGCCTAGGGGACCCTACACGCACATGCTTTTATTGTGCGCTGGACCTCTAGTCTAACAAATAAACAAACACTCACTGTACATTGGCATAAAACTGTTATAGTAGAGTCCAAGAACATAATTTTGAATTTGGAAATCTTAGACCCTGAGGAGACATAAGCCATGATGAATTCATAATGAGACAAGTGTAAGGATGGCTTTCAAGCTCCCCCCATCCTTCCAGGAGGAGAACAGGTAAAGCTTTTCATGAGCTTGGAAATAATGTTTTTAAAGGTTAATGTTAATAGCAAATTCCTTAGGTGGTCCTGGATTTCTGAGAATGAGCTCTGTCACCTTTCTTTCTTAAATACGTGGGTAAAATTTGGAACAGAAACACATTGATAGGTTTAGGAATCTAAACAACAAAGAGATTGGTTTCATCTTTCCTGAGATGAGGCTAGGTAGCTGATGATAATGATCATAAATGAATGTCAATGCACGCTAAATTATAATTATTAACATTTGTTGAGTGTTTATTATATATCAGACACTGATGTAAGTAAATTTCTCTAATTATTCCATCTAACCCTCAGAAAACACAGTAAAATAAAACTGTTATTTCCCCTATCTTGCAAATGGAAAACTGAGATTCTTAATTCCCATAGCAAATGAGTCCAGGAGCTGGAACTTTAATTCCAGTAGTCCAACTCCTAGGTTTATGCTCTTAACCACTAACTTAATCTTTAAGAAAATAGGACAAAACAAACAAAAAATGTTTTTAGGCAAATGGTCTAGAGACAGTTTATCACACACCTATTGCACCAGTCCAATACACAGACATTTTTAAATGGAATGAGGATGATTCAATAATTCTTCTGTGTCCAACTATATAAGAAGCGAAGGATCACAGATGGATGGCCCCACCATTATTCCAATGTCTAATGGGATCAGCACAGTGGTGAAATTATTCTCTGCATCTGAAAGGGGCCAAGCACTAGTAAATAACTGGACTTGAAGCTATTTTAAATTAAGGGAAAGGATAAAAGAAACCACAGAAATGTTGTCAAATCTGAAAGCTAACTCTTCCTTCTGTTCCTTATCTACCAACATGAAAGGCATTCTTGAATACAAGTCCACATCTTATGTGGGTATTGAGATAAAATTTAAAAATAAGAGGACTTCATTCATTAGGCATTTTGTACAAAGTTAGAGGTTTTATAACCTACTTTGCATAAATATATTATACTTTTTTGGAAAAAAATAATTTTAATTGAACAATGACATATTTTTATACTGTCAATGTATTTCAATTATGTAACTATAAATGTATTGTTGAATATCAACAAAGAGTCAAGAATATGAGAAGTTATTTGGAAAAGCCAAATAATTATCCAGATTTTATCAGAATTGCTTTGGTACTTAACTAAAATTTTAATATACTCAAATGCATTACTTATGAATTTTATATTTACATAAAATTTAACATTTTATGTAACATATACACACATATATTATTTTTTTCTCTTATTGTCAACCTTATATCACAAATATCAGAAAAAAAAGTAAATAAATATAATGGTTTTTTTTGGAAATACTAAATAGCAAGTGTACCACTTCAATTCTAGTAATCTACTCCCAGGTTTTTGCTCTTAACCACATACTTGTACTTTAAGAGAACAGTTAAGAATGAAAAATCATATATTAACTCCATGTAATGATAAATGATGCCAAGATGTTTCTTACACGTAGTTTTAAACTAAAATCTAGAAATTTTAGTGAGATCTAAACTTAGCTGGGTCTGTTCGGATTCATCACTCGGTACCATATGCTGTGTTTCTGATCACAATTCTCATAATCTGTGGAGTGGCTACAGATGTCTGCTTTTAAATAAAAAATAGCAATCAGATTGCCAAGAATAGGCAGAGGCCACATTTTTCATTTTAGATTGAAAATTTTGTTCCATTTTACAGATTTATTTTTATCCCTGAAAACTAACAAATTTGCTATACCTGACTATTCTAGAAAGTTCATTGTTTATCAGCTTATCCATTTAAAGTAATATTTTTCAAAGATCTATCCTAAGTCTAATTTTTAAAATTTTATGCAGTAGTTACTTTTATTTATTATTTAAAAAAAATCTTTCAGCACAAATAAACTTATTTCTTCTCTGATCATTAGACATGGGTGGTCTCATAACATTTTTATACTTTACTATCAATTGTGTAAATCTATCAGTGAGTGGAAAATGTAGATTTTATGTATTATATTAATTTCAGATTCTTAGAAATTTAATCCTACAAATTAGGAATTGCCATTAAATAATTAAATGATTGCTATTGAATAATGTTTCCAAATTATGGATTAAAAAAAACTAAAGCTTAGAGAAATTAAGTGATTTTGGTCACATGGGGCAGATTCAGAAAATCTGATTCATTCTACCAAGTTAATCACATATTTCATTGTCAAAGAAGCAGAGAGAATATACAGTATTATGATTTTTATACTATCATAGCTTCAATATCAAATTAAGAAGTCTTAATGTATGATGATTAGAAAGAAAGAAACATACATACTTTCATATTTGGAAATTACATGAGTGAAATGAACAAATTTTAACAATTGACCAGGGATTTCAACAATAGTCTGGATGCAAAAATCTACATAGTAAAGGAATTGCATTATTATACACAAGTAATAGAAAGTATAATAACAATAATATAACAATAAAGGGAGAGGGGAAAATGTACAAGAACATAAAAAATCTATCAATTTCCATTAACCTATAATCAGAGCAAGTCTAAACAAATCTTCATAGAACATCACAATGTGATTAATTTGAAAAAGTAAGGACCAAGAACAACCGAAATAATTTTGAATAACAAGTGGAAATGCCACATTTCTAACTATAAAACTATATTCATTAAGATGATATTAACCCAGACAGAGACAAACTAATGGAATGTAATCAAGAACCCAGAAATTAACCTATTTAATATGGAAATCACATGCATGCAAAGAAATTACATACTGATGGCAAACACTCAGTGTTTTTGCATATGTAATTGTAAGTGAAAAAACTATGACTTAGTGTTGCCTTAATCTGAAAGAACCATAGATATTTAAATTATAAAAGTCCCTCTTTTTTGTGTTGTTTGAAAATGTAAATTAAATTATTTATCTTTTTATTTTTAACATATTTTATTGATATTTTATTTTTGAGAGAGGGAAAAGAGAGAAAAGTAGAAAACATTGATGGGATCGAGCCTGAAACTGGGGCATGTGCCCTGAATGGGAATCAAACCTATACCCTTTTGGTTCATGGGTAAACACTCAACCACTGAACAGCACTGGCCGGGTGGAATTATTCATCTGGATAATTGAAACTTGATGCTGTTCATTAGTAACTCCCCCTTTCCTCCTTCCTCTAACCCTGGGAACTACCATCCCACTTGGTTTTTATGAATTTGATTAATGTAGATACCTCATGTAAAAGTAATCATCCAGTATTTTTTCTCTGTGTGACATTTATTTCACTTAGCATAATGTCCTCAAGGTTCATTCGTGTTGTCATATATTGCAGAATATCCTTCTTTCCTCAGGCTGCAGAGTATGCGGCTGTGTGCATGTGCATGTGCGTGTTGCATTTTCTTTATGCGTTCATCTGTCAGGAGATATTTAGGTTGTTTACTCATTTCTACATTTTGGCGGTTGTATACAGAGCTACAATGACCAAAGAATACTTATATCTTTTTAAGATCCTGACTTCAATTATTTTAAATAAATGCCCAGAAGTATGACTGTTGGATCCATGGTAGTGCTATTTTTAATCTTTGAAGATTAAACTGTTTTCTATAGCAGCTGGACCATTTTTGCATTCCTGCCAACAGTGCACAAGGGTTCCAATTTCTTTACAACTTTGCCAACAATTAAAAAAAATTCTATCCTGTTAGTGAGGTGACAATGAATTGATTTCTCATTGTAGTTTTAATTTGCATTCCCTGATGACTAATGACAGTGAGCATGCTTTCATGAACTGTTGGTCATTTCTTGAGTCTTCTTTGGAGAAATTTCTACTCGATTCTTTAGCCCATTTTCAAATCAAATTATTAGTTTTTCGGGATTAAAATTAAGGAGATGCAGGATTTCCTTATATATTGTGGAGATTAAGCCCTTATCAGATATGGTTTACAAATATTTTCTCCCCTTCCATAGGTTGTCTTTCCACTCTGTTAACTGTTTC
The DNA here is from genome assembly GCF_014108245.1 of Pipistrellus kuhlii. Classification (NCBI taxonomy): domain Eukaryota; kingdom Metazoa; phylum Chordata; class Mammalia; order Chiroptera; family Vespertilionidae; genus Pipistrellus; species Pipistrellus kuhlii. The sequence goes on along the minus strand of NW_023425540.1, from coordinate 45,861,381 downwards.
CTGTGTTGTGGAAATTTTTAGTTTGTTGTAACCCCCGTTTTGAGTTGACTTGGGTGTGGCACCTACCAGCTCAGATTTCCACATCTGTTCTCCTCTAGGCAGCCACACCATGTGGACCTATCAGAGCTCTGAGACTGGCATGTCAGAATCGTCTTCCAGAGAATCCCTTCAGAATCTTTGAGGTGCTCGACATGCAAACCAACCCCTTTCCTTCCCAAGTGAAGCTGGGAGTTAGGGGGCTTCTTCCTGACCACATGGGACTGTGCCAGGGGCCATGGACTCTCTAGTGTAGGGGTGTCGAACTCAATCAGAGAAGGGGCCAAAATCTAAAATCCAGCCTAAATTGCGGGCCGAATGGTTTACTGAACAGTCATAAAGTGTCATTGTGATGGAAACGCAGCGGAGTGCAGTGATGACAGCGCGGTGAGGGCCACATTGCAAGGCCTGGCGGGACGGATTTGGCCCGCGGGCCTTGTGTTTGACACATGTGCTCTAGTGAGAGAGAGTCCAATCCGGCTTCATGTTCTTCCAAGCAACGGAAACCTTTCAGTTTGTGATTTCTCACAAAAAGAAATTGTCCATATGTTGTCGTTAAATTGGCTGTTTGGAGAGTAGGGGATGATGGCCTTGATGGCTTCCTACTATAGCACCTTGGGAATGTCACTTTTATTCTGCTTTCTTTTTTATCATTCTTTGACTGAATTTATTTCTGTGCTTTCTACATTTTAATTAGGTGAGAATAAATAACAAAAGACCATGTCTCTCAGAATATATTTGGACTTATACAATATTTTAATATTAAAATTCTAAATAGTCTCCTGTCCTTCTTAATAATTTTCTTCCTAATGCCATATAAAATAAATTATAGAATTTCTTGGGGGGGGAAATCCACATTTAAAGAATTCTTCCTTGCTATCTTACTACACATTATGCCTATGAATCTAGATTATATTTAAAAATTCATATTCACCATTTTTACAGAGTAAGTGACGATTAAGTCCAACTATGGCATTCAGGTCCAGTGCACACAGATAATTTCAGTGAAAAGTACTACTCAATTTTTACCTTTTTTATATGTATGGAATTATTTGGTTCTAATCAATTTCTAAAAGGTTTCCAAAATACAGCAAACTGAATCTCTCAGTGTCATGAGTTTTCTGAGTTCATGTTTTTAAACAAATACTGAAAGATCAATTTATACCAAAATGAAACTCGTCACAAAGTTAAATTTCTTAGATTGCTTTTTTAGAGGCTATTCTACTGGTACTACACACAGATATTTAGAGATTTGGTTTGAGCTCTGATCTAAGAGACATATTTAGGAGTTCTATACTTCTTGCATGCTGCTTTCTGCAAAGAATCAGCCAAAACTTAGCAGAATTTTCCACTTTAATTTCCAAATGGAGTTGGTCCACTGGAAACAATTTGAAAGTGGCCTGGATGATATAATAAATTTTGAGATCAGATTGGATATTCTCTTGTTCTGAACCTTATCTGAGTGTCTGGCCCATTTATTTAGTGACCCGAAAAGCTGCTAGTTTTGAGTGAGACCTAGCACAAGAGTAGACTCTGCAAATAGATCTAGGCTACCATGAACACTGTTCTGCCACTTAGGTTATATAATCCAACCTGTCCAGTGATGCTCCCCATATTAGTGTCAGATAGTTGGTGCCTTTGGCAGGCCTCTACAGGTGACTCACAGTGCATGGTGCAAGCCTTCATGATTTTGGTGCACAGTCCTGTCATTCTCTGTGGATAACTACTCTCTTTTTGAAACAGCTTTGTCCTGCTACTGGATCTTGGTAGAAACAAATGCTTAATGATGGGCCAGCAAATATCATGTGAGTTGAACTTCCCATGGTAAACTGGGTGTTCTTTAACCCACTAAGACTTAAAGTTTGGTGGATTTATAGCAGGTCCCATCATCAAATGGAAGAGGCATACAAAGAGTAACCCCAACAGTTTGTATTGGTACAAAACAAGTTACATGTAGAAACAGCCCAAATCTGCATGGTCCCCATTTCTGCCATAATATCTTCCCTCTTCCAGACTAAACCTATGGCTTAAAGGGAGCTCCTTATCATCAACTGGCAGAAAGAGAAAACTATGGTCAAGTTTACAATGGCTCTGCTTGGTAGGTAGTCACCACCCAAAATAGGACAGCTGAGCAACAGAACTCCTTTCTGGGCCATCCAGTGACAGCAGAGTATACATTATGTTATTGTACAAAAAATATTCACCAATAAGGACAGTTGTTGGCCAACAAAAAGCCTTCATACATTTTTAAAAATTAAAATTGGAGAGAGTATGTTCTCTGACTATAATAGAATTATATGAGAAACTATAACGAGATGGTAGCCACATGGTAGAAGAGGAAATCACATTAGATTTAGAAAATATTTTGAAAAATGATTATAATTGCATCACATATGAAAATTTTAGAACAAAACAAAAATAATACTTGGAGGAGAATTTTAGCTTTAAATGAGCATATAAAAATGAATAATAAAATCAATGTAAGCTTCTACCTTAAAAATCATAACAGAAGAGAGAAAATTATTCTCAAAGTGAAGGACACAAATAATTAAGAGCAGAAAGCAATGACCCAGGTTATGGGACAATAGGAAAACAACATCAATGAAACCAAAAGTTAATTATTTGAAAATAACTATAAAATTCAAAAACATTTGAACTGACCAAGAAAACAGAATGCAAAATTTACCAATATTAAGAATGAAAAAGTGCTACCCTACAGAGTCTACATATGTTATAATGACATAGGAGGAATATTATAAATAATTAACACCAGTATAGTCAACAAATGGAATGGACACATGCTTGGAGAGACACAAATTCTCACTTCCAGGGAAATATTTAGAAATAAAATTAACATGGTTAAAGTCATCTAGATCCTTATGGTTTTAGGGAAAATTAGAATGCTGTTTATAGTTTATAGAATACTGCTTTAGAATTCTAACATTTAGTTTTGTTTATTCAGACCAATACATTATTGAAGAGCATGTTATTTTTCTCACTAAGTTTAGTTAAACCCTTTCAATAGCTAAGTGAGGCTTGCAATGTTTGTGTAACTAAAATGTATTTTTATGAAGTTACCTAGGTTCAATACATCTTGGTATATAAAATGCTGTATGTTTATACATGCATAAATAATATATCAACCTTTGAACAATAATAAAACATTTACTATAGCCATTCTTAGAAATAGAACCATGCGTTAAATCTTGTTATCTTTGGGAGGAAAATATACAGCATGTGCCTAGTCAGGTAATAAATTTTAAATACAATTTCTAATAGGCCTCAAATAAAATGAACTTAATGAAAATTAACACAATGTGAAACAGCAGAAATAGAATCTGATCAGCATAAATCGATGTTAAGTCTAGAAGTTCTAAAAAGATATTGTAATTCTGAAAACAATTATCTTAAAAGGTCTTAATAACAAAAAGGCAATAAATCTGTTATAGTCATTCTCAGGAGTGTTCCCCTTCACCTTATTATTGAACTGTTAAAATAAAACACAAAAACTGTGCTGTAAGCTCAGTGACCTTTCCACGAGTTAACACGAATGCTTTGTGTTCTGAGACAAGGTCAGACCTCCAAGTCAACCGAAGATCAAAAGGGTCCCGTGGCATGAGTAACACAGATCATGTAATTTTCAAAGAGGTTATGACCTGACCCAATTAAAAACAAGATATAAAAATGGGTATTTTATTTGCTTTCAAAATATTGGGGATTATTTTTAATATAGCGATTGTGGCCTCTTTTTTTTTTTCCATATGTAGTTCCATCCTATCTCAACTTTCGAAGATTTTATCAGAAAACATTTGTTTTACACAAATAAAACCAGAGAGGGCTGCCATTCTAATGTACCTGATCTTAATAAAAGCCTTTCAGTTGCAAATGAACATTTTTATTTAACTTTGGGTGGATGATATTCATGGTCCAATTTCTACAGATAGTACATTGATAACTTCAAAAGCATCTCACATTTGCTAAGAAAAAAAAAAAGCCTTTACAAGTCATGGTTAATGTATTTGCTAGTTTCACTTACTCTGAGTGGCACATCTATCTATCTATCTATCTATCTATCTATCTATCTATCTATCTATCTATAAAGTTCTATGTGCATGAAATAGGTACCTTAGCAAGTTTATACAAAATGATTACTTTTCATATTCAATTTAAGGAAAAAAACATCACTATGTTCATTTTGGGGAACTCTGATGGCAAAACAATTTCTTTTCAACCGCAAAATATTCAGCTCTATTTTTATGCTTAAGTGAGAAACTATTTATGAAAATCCAGTCTCATTTATAAGGTGATATTTAAGATGTTAGATGAGTAAGCAAAAATGGACAAATTGTGCCTAAGGGAGGCTCTTTCAGAGTCTGAAGCAAAATTAGCTAAAATTGAGATTTAATAAAACTGCCTTTATAAATATTAATATTGTATTTTCCCAACAACTATTTGCTTCCCTTTTCAGATGTATCATACATATTATCATAATAATAATCCAAAAATAGAGTGAAAACTGACTGGTAAAATTGCCTGTAGGCTGACATTATTATGAAATTATCAAGAAAGAAATGCTGAACCAAGGGATATGGGATAGTGTGTTCTGGAAATTAATTCTAGTTGAGACTTTGTGAAATCTTAATCATATAATCCTGACTTACCAAAATCATTCTTAAGAAAAGTAAGTGCTCAGGATATCATCTGAGAATAAAATTTTATGGTAATCCATAAGAAAGGCAAAGGCAATGTAAAATGCACAAGCTCTTTCTCTCTCTCTCCAAGAGCCTCAAAAACTTTAATAATAGCTCCAAGAACTGAGAAGGTAATTTGATTTCCTTATCCACTCAGTCTGTGGCTACTGTAGAAATTGCTAGTTAACACAATTGATGTTCTTTTAAGATTGCCCATTTTGTTCACTGAGAAGTTCACTGGCAGAAACAAATTATTTCATATTGTTAACAGAAAAAAGACTAGTTTTCATTTAGTTGGAAGAATAGTTATAAAGTGACCCTAGATGATGGTAACATTTTCTTCTTATGATGTATTATTTTATCACCCATTTTTAATTAATGAAAAGTAAGTGAAAAGTAAGTCACATAAGCCTAGCCAGCATGGCTCAGTTGTTGAGCATCAACCTATGAACCAGGAGGTCACGGTTCAATTTTCAGTCAGTCATATGCCCAGGCTGTGGGCTCAGTTTCCAGTGTGGGGCGTGTGGGAGGCAGCTATCAATTATTGATGTTGCTATTTCTCTCTCTCTCTCTCTCAAATCAATAATTTTTAAATAAGTCACATAAAATTAATTCTGTATATCCAATCAAGTGATAAACTGAAAAAAATTTAAAAATTGTAAAAATCACCTAATATTTCTATGAGATGGATAAAAAAAATTAGTCTCACATATGGTTTGAATTATAGTGTTAAATATCAATTATCTCAATTTAACAATTTTACTTAATTATGACTCTGATTTTATTTCAACAGTTGTTTGGGTGTTTTAATAATGACACATTAGAAGCCTTGAATAAATTTGTCTGCTCTTAGAGTAGTTTATGTGTATAAAGAAAGTTCTAATAAATATTTTTAATTGAGAAATAGAATCTCTTTAGTTCAACTGGATGATTATAAGCCTCGGAGGGTGAGAACCTCATCTTATACATTTGAATCTTCTTAAATGCCTAACACAATATCTGGCATATACAGGGAACTCAGTATGTTTTTATATAATTGTATGAGCTTTAGGGAGATTACTGCCTGAAATACAATACAATGCAATCCAGCTACAAATTTTGTTGAAGAACATGGTAGGAAGCAATGTGTAAACAAGCTATATTTGGAGACTTTTTTTTCTGGATGAAGGTGGAATGTTTAGGTATGGTTTGTTACCTAGTTTGTATTGTTTTACTCAATCATGATCTTCGTTCTTGTCCACTTTCACCTTTTTTAAATATGTCTGAATCCTACTTTTCTCCATTCATATAAGTTCTCTTTCTCTCTCATAAATCTTTGGAGCAACATATATATCCATTGACTGAGAAGAAACATATAAATAAATGAATATTTATTAATATGTGCATATAATATACAGATCATAAGCACCAGAGTTACTTTAAATATGCAATTAGAAAATGACTTGAAAAAGAGAGAATGCATGAAATATATACATATCACTTATAAAATCCTATGCAACTTTTGCTTATAATGTCTAGACATCATTAATTTGGGGAACTTGTGTATTGGTACTATAATCAATTATGAAAGGATATATAAAATGCAAATACTCATTTGAATTCTTATTCATTTTATTTTGATTGGGAGAACATTTTAAAACAAACGTACAACTTCAACAAGAAAAAAGGAGACAGAGAGAACATTTATATATTTTATTTTATAACCAAGAGGAAAAAAATTAAAAGCCTTTATTTCTAAATATATATTTTTTAATTTGATTGTAGTTCAGCCTATCTATTCTCTTTGGTAAGTACAGTTCTGCTACTATTTGAGGTATTAGATTCCAACTTTAATTTTATCTAACTAGAATTATGTGTGTATACACATGC